>NW_020523788.1:585000-847500 GCF_003368295.1 Carassius auratus | reverse complement strand
TGACTGTAGAAATCAGGATATGATCTAACAAGTACATCTTCTTTATAAACACTTTCTAGCATCAGTATGATCGGTACATCACCAAATATAAGGAGAGTCATTCATTATCACTATATGAAACTATTACATGTTATTTATTTATAACATTTTTATGACTGTTTGTTTTATGCTAGTGAAAGCCAAAATTGCTTACACAGCAAGCCCAGATTTTACCCCAAAATGACTGACAGTTCCTTTAAAGTCCAGCCTCATTAAAGTGAGTGAATAATGGACTGAAGGAAGAGCATCAGATGCAGTCGCTGCTAAAAACTGTTCATCCGTCTGAACTTCTGATGAAACGACCTGAAGCTGATCAAACATCGAAGGGTTTCAACACCAGATGAACAAGCCCCTGACGTCTTTACACACAGACAGACAAACTGTGCTAATGATTGTGTTTTCACATGTTTATTAATGGTCATTGTGTTTTTGGGGAATATCTGAGGGAAGGGAAGGAGTTATTGTGATATAATATATTCATTTGAACCTTGTTTACCACACCAAGCGTTGTTGAAGATCAAGTTCCTTTCTGCATAAATACTGACCACACAAACACAGATGAGGAGCACAAGTCCACTCCAGGAGAGAAACTAGTGTTCTTGATGACACCAAAACCAAAAGAAAATTACAACCTGCAAAATGCACAGAGAAAATTGAAAATGGGCTTTGCAAATATTTATGTTATTGTAACATTTGTCTAAATTTTGTATTCATTGTGTTTTAGTTGTCGTTTGACCTCAGTCTCTTTAGTCACTCATTCTGTTCACCTGTTCACCTTCAGGTTTTGTGTAAGTCAGTCTCTGTGTGTGTGTGTGTGTGTGTGAGAGAGAGAAAGGAAGGATTTTCTGAAGGTATTTTTGAGTCAGAACGACTGAACACCTGTGACAGTGTGTTTGTGGTTGTAGAGAAAAGCCACACATGTGTATCAGTAAGTTTGAAGTCAGAGAGAAATGTTTTAAGAGTTGCAAACCTGTAGACTTTCTTTCTCTCCCACAAACACAACAGTTTCACCTTCTCAAATTCTTCATTGCAGATGCACAAATCCTATTCTACAAATCACAAATTAAGAAACTCGTACGCACACATTTTTGATACAATTGCTGTAGTGAATATGGTGCAAATGTATATTTTACATACCACAATAATCAAGCTGCGTATAAAACTATTTTAAATGTTCAACATTGAGGTTTACACTTTTTTACATTATAGCATTTATTTGAATTACTGAGAGAGACTTTTAGTAATTACATTTTGTGTGATAGATAAAATCTATATCTGTCAGGTAGGACGCAGGACACAGGTGTAAAGGTGAATTCAGAACGGTGTTTATTAGAATAAGGTTTCAAGTGCTCAGTGTTTTCAGTTCCTCAGTGCACGGTGAAGCTTCGATCTTCTAGTGCAGGCTTGTATGTAATTCACATGGAGCGGGGAATCACACAGGTGAGTTTGACAGGAACACAGATGTTTAAAGCCACAGTCAAGGATTGCTCATTAAAGTTCTCTTCCTTCTTATAAGCTAGAGACAGAACCAGCTCGGGGTAATCACAGGAGACTACAGCGACCGCCGAATCACTTGATGTTGCACGGTGATCCACGGTCCTGGGAACAGCAGAACAAGAACACAGGTTACAGTAACACTAAGGTGAGTATACGTCACATCTGGCTTGCAGGAGCTTGGAGACAACTTTGAGGAGGTTGTTCCTGTTTGGAGGCTTGATGGGGAACTGAGGTGCGGGTGAGTCAGTAGGTCACGTAGGTCATTAATATAGATTGATGATTAAAACTGACTGGAACTACCTGTGGGTTAAACTGTTTTACAGCACACTTCCTGCCAATAAGAATCAAGTATTCAGACTAGTGGTGGGCATGGATTAATTTTTTTTATCTAGATTAATCTCACTGTGATCTTGAAATTAATCTAGATTAATCTATATTATAATGGCTCATTCGAATTCTGCCGAAGGCATTCAGAATATGTGTTACCCAAATAAAATGGACAAACAGTAAGTCTTTGAGAAGGGGTTTATCAAGCTAGGTGGTGCATTAGAAAAGAGGCTCATCTCCTGTTTCCAAAATGTATCACAAAGTGCTTGAAAAAGCTGTAAACTAATTCCACATTGCACAAGGTGCAAACAACATTACTCCTGTTTCACACCAATGTTTAAGTTTTTTTTTTTTTTCAAGTTTGTAGGTGTCAAGGTACAGAAACCAAATAATAGCACTGGACAGTCTTCAATGTAAAAATGAAATATACAATCAAACCTACATTTATTCAGACACCTTCAACATTTCTCACATTATTACAGTTTTGCTATATATATCAAAAATTATATCTGGTATCTGAATAATTTTTGGTTTGACTGTTAAAACTACAGTAAAGTAATTCAGTCAAGAGCAGTGAGTGATTTTCATTTTCATTTTCTTGTATTTGTAATTAACATTACAGCAGCCAGTCGCTAAATTAGGCGCGGTCACTTTAAGAGTAAGAGACGATGAACGCATCCAATATAATACACATCCCATTTTTCCTCAACTGTTTACTTTCACTTAAGAAATAACTGACAGTTTTTTCAAGCATAATTTCCAAGGTGGATATTTTGACACATTTTGTATTTATTTGTCGGCACAAGAGCAAAAATAAGCAAATTCGATGTTCAAGTGTTTTGAGACGCCTTTCTCTTCGCAGAAGAGAGCTCAGTTCAGTGTCGCTGTCCGTGATACGCGTCCGTGATGTGCGCACCGAACACCAGTAACCAGCTACTCTCTTCAGCTTTTCCGCGTCTTGTGTTTGGATGCTTTAATGTTTGAATCGACAAGCGGTAAGGCTTAAAAAGACGTGAAAAAGACAAGCTTTCGTGACGATGCGCAGCAGTGGCCCGTCAACTGTCCTGAGCATCTTTTTAGGCTGGCCTCAGTCAGTCGGTTATATAAAATATCAAGGTTAAAGTCATCATAGCTTGCTTCGTATAGACCCAGCTCTCAACCCAACTTTGAGAATAGATTAACAGCGATATTTTTTTAATTGCCCGATAAGAGTCTCGCATTAACGCAGAACATTAACGCCGATAACAGCCCACCACTAATTCAGACAGATCATGGTAAAACAGCACATAAAAAAATAAAAAATAAGCATCTTCTTAATGGTGAATCCTTTGTCAGCCATACAGACATCACCAGGCTCCAGCAAGTCAAGAATCCCTGACTGTTTTGTCAACTCTTGATCGGAGATTGAAACTGTGTACATACAGGCTGGAAACAAAAGTAACTGCTCTTTAAAGGTAGTGGTGTTTTTATACGATGAGAACACCTCAGACTGGAGCGTGAGTGAAGATGGAGTCTAGCATCTTATCTCTGTGAAGTCATTGATGACCCTCACCTCTGGACAAAACTACCTAAATTTGTCTGGCATGGTGGCATTCACTTGCTCTCTGCTCATCCATATGGGGAGTGATCCTATGACAAGGCGTTTATGACCAGTATCGGCAGTATAATCATCACTGATAAAGTGCCTCTAATGATCGTAAACTTTGGTCCTTCTACTCGTCTAATAGCATATATCCACTTCTTCCTCAGACATTTATCGATAGGAAAACCATGAAAACTCAAATATGGTGTGCTTTCCATCCAGAAACCCATTAGTCTCAAGCGACACCATTTTCCAGGACTGTCTGCAATCTACCGGGAGTGCAAGGTTCCCAAAGATAAGGTTTGGTAAAGAATCCTAAAAAATGAACCTCATTTAATAAGAATCACGTGATTCTTTTAAGGTCTGGGTAATTTTATAGAATTCTTTACAATACAAAGTCTTCTTCACCTGTTTTTTTCTGACTGTGCTGAACCCAATGAGTATTTTTCAGTCCAATGCAAATTCAAGCAGTAAACTTAAATGCACAGCAATGTGAAGGGGTAGACATGACACACACACACACACAGAGAGAGAGAGAGAGACATTTCTGCAAATTTATGTTACATCATTTACAAAAGCAGACAATTCAAAAGATATCAGACAACAACAAACTCTAACCTTTGACAAAAATATTGATTTGTTTTATATTTTTAAAATGATTAAATACATGTTCACAAAATATATATCAAAGTTATGAGAAGTTGAAACTTTGAAAAACTTTGAAAAATTGACTTTAAACTGATCTAAAATGAATGCGTCCCTGTGGACCTCTGCTGGATATATGTGGTCATTGCACTTTATTTCTTCAGCTATATCTCATAAAGTTTTTTCTCAAAGCTGCAGATGGCAGTATTCTCTAACACATGGGCCAATATCCACAAACCTTTTAGATTTAACTTAGGTCATAATTTCAGTGATTTTTTTTTTCATTAAAAACGAAGGGAGAGAGAGATTAATAAAACAGTATAATTAATGCCAAGGGTCTTCACAATAATTAATGAATAAATTTGCAGTAACTACTAAAGTGTTTTAACCCTCTGGCCCTTTTTGTTTAGGAGTCACACTTACCTTCTTCGTAGTCAAAAGTGACCGAAGCCTTGAAAATTTAACTTTTTTTTCTTCAAGAAAACCAGTGTAATTTATTTTTGTTTAATAATATTTTTTTATTATTATTTATGATTTTTAGGGAATTTAATTATATTTTTCAATATTTATGAAATTTTAATTAGCTATTTTTCTCCATTAGAATAAATATTTTTTTATCTCTTTGTTTATTTAATTTTTTTTATATAAATTCAATATTTCACATCGAAATAGAGTGAAAGCATTTTGAATACTTTTTTTAATGTGAGAGTTGGGAAATCTGGAGGCATTAAAAAATAAATAAAAACTTGTGTAATGTTTTGTGTTAACGTATTGATTGGTGTCTATTTTGCAGTATTTTGATATTCTGGAGAGTCACCCCTTGATTGTTGCTGTTATAGATATTTTTGTTTTGTTAATTTGGCATTGATTGCATTAATCTCATTTAGGTATCTTTTTAACATACAATGATCAAGGTAGTATATATTGTCCATATGGACACTGAGTTCTTTGTGTAACCTGTGCACGTAACTGCTTTAGGCTGAAAAAATACTTCTAAAGAGGAACCATGTACCAGGAACAATTAGTTCTGAGACAGTCCGTACTAGGAGGAGGTGCATGAGATGTGCATGTGTTATGATGTGATGTACACTGGGCAACATGATTGGCTCAGAGGTCCTAGTCTGTCCTTCAATGTATCTTTTTACATACTATAAAAAGTGGACTGTGAGTCTGTGTGTTATCTCTTCTCACACAGACTCAGAAGCTGTGTGTAAACCAGATCATTCTCTGCAGAGAATTAAAGCAATACAAAGACAAAACTCTGTTTGATTTTTCATTCTCAGTCTCTACAAATTGTTATTGAATTAGAATTTGCACAACAGCTTTAAAAGCAGTAATCACTTCAGGCCATCTCATCTCAGCAGCACTAAACGTACAGAAAAATGTGGGAGTGCCCAGCTGTCTCAGCATAGCAAACAAATCACGCAGAGTTTTCTCCCAGTATGCTGGCGTCCCTTTTAACGGTTGCATGAAACGTGTTGCCTCTTTATTATTCACAAGATTTTCTAACTCACGCTTGTCCTGTAGCAGTGAAGAGTTTATTCATCACGGGTCATAGGTTTTGCTTTTTTCAGCTGGATAGACATACTAGATGTGGCCATGTGCATTTCAGTCACAAATTGTGCAAAGAAGATGTAGCTTGTGTCTCTTGCCCAACGATTATCTACACACAGTAGTCTTGCGTTAAAGTACCTGCTGGGGGAAACATGTTTTGCTCTGCCAGGCTCATCAAGTGTGTTCTTTCCATCAGGAAACTGTACTGGGAATCCCATAGACTCCAATTTGTGAACTTTAAAAATGCTTACAGGATTGTTTCAATTTGTGAACTTTAAATATGCTTACAGGACTGTTTCTCTCTGCTGGAGCAATGCAAAAAAAATCAGGGGGCTGAAGACATGTATCTAACATATAAGACCAGAGGGCTGTTCTGTGGAAGTATCAGGATCACCACCGCAATCATTTTGTTTATTGTCATCACTCTGTTGTTCCGTGGTTTCACTTGTGCTACTGGTGTCAATGTCCATTTGTTCATCATATTCACTATGGTCATTTGTATTTGACTGTCTGTAATCAAACAATTCATCAGCTGCGAGTTCAGTGTTAATGATAATATATTTATGTTCTGAATGTATTTCTCTCAGTTTTCTCAAAGCACACAAGTCCTTATGCTTTAATGCTGATTTATTTCCCATTTTAACAGGTTGAATATTTGTAATTGTTTCTGTTCTCTGTTGCACACGGTTTATTCTTCTTTATTTGTATAGAATGTGTTCTGCACACTGTAGCTTGTGAAGTACCTTCAGTGCAGATGTTTTGCTTTGAGATTTAAATAAATAGTATTCTTTGTAGCGGGCCTTAAAATGTGGATCACCATGATAGAATTGTTTAAACATTTTCTTTCGTTGGTCATAGAAATTCAAATAATTTTTGCACTTACTTGTAAAATATTCCTTTTGCTTAAAAATAGGATCTCTGAAATATCTATTGTTACGTCCAGTGACGTATTCAATTGTGTTATCTCTACTGTTGTATGCTTCTTTTGTTTTTCTCTGGCTCCTCCCACTCGGGCAGGTAGCTGATTGCCTTTTCCAGCTGCATCTACTTACCAACCAAAGGAGGAGCAGGAGGAGTTGTTTGATTGTTACCCTTTTTGGAAGCTGTAGGGAGGTGGGTGCCTTTTTTCGTTTGCCCTGTACATATTTTTCTCCTGGTTTGAGGATTAGATTGGGAGTGAGTGTATAACTTTTATTGTTGAATTTATTTTAATTTGACCGGTTTAGAAAGAATCTAATTTCCAGAATAGACACCCTTTTGTTTGTTATTGGTATTATTCCCCCTCCTGAAGTGTTGCTTCCCTCTTAATGTTATTTCTCTGAGAATTGTTAACTCCCAGCATCCACTGAGCTGTTAATAAACCTTTTTAACAGCGACCTTGTTGTTGTTGCTATGCAGGGGCTCGGGTAAGTGCTCTTCCCAAAATACTTAATATTGTTACGTTACCGTTAAACCCCTAGACGCATAAGACGTAACACTATTAACAATGTATTGCTTATGGTACTTCCTGTATTTCTCACGATTCCTGTAATTTCTGATAATACTCTCCTTTTTCTCTCTGTATTTTTCACTCTTCACATAATTGTTTTTCATGGCTTGTTTTTGTCTGTAAATCAAATCTTACTGGTATTTATTCTTCATTGCTTGCTTATGTCTTTGCCTGTATTCTCTACTTGTCTTAAAATTACTTTTCAATGTTTTTTTTCATAAACCATTTTTTCCTGCCGTTGTTTTAGGTAAACTTTGCGTCTTTGAGTCTTATTCAGTTTCTCTGTTTGCTTATTTAAGTTAGCTGAGTCTAAATATTGAGGATTTGAATGTGATAGTGGTATAGATGAATCCAGTGAGCGTGTCCACTGCTGATTACTGGACAGAATATTGTCCAAAGACACCGATGTAACACATGGCTCTACAATCAATGTTCTCACAACACTCCAGTGAGGCTTCACTGTTTACACAATGTTCTGCTGTTATGTTTAGAAATGATAAATGCAGCAGGTCAAACGGTTCATGATCGTTCTGTGTGAAACACCACTGAAACAAGAGCAGCAATCTCTCCAACATATCGTCCAAACTGTAAAAGGTGAGCATCACGGCAGTCCTGTGTCCCCCTCAGCAGACAGGCCATCTGGTGTTCTGCAGTGAGAATCGGAATAATCAAACCTTCCTGAACGATCCCTGAACACAGCAATGCATGTGCTTGCACAAATCAGCAATGCGTCACTTACATCAGCTCTGAGACATTACAGTGTGGTCTCAAGGTTTTCATACTCGCCAACTGCTGGTGTATCTCTGAGAAATCCAAACTTTTGGGGATGTTTTAGGATGTTGTAGCACTGTGAGCTTGTCTCAATAACGTTAGGGAGCTCATCAAAATCTACAAAAAATACCCACAAACTGCCCCTTATCCTTCAATGTTCGTTTGACACTAGTGTACAAACCATCACCTTTCTGTAAAATGTGATCTAAATCCAAACTGTTGAGGTCGTTACACTCATTGTGCACAGCCAAAACATTAATGAATTGCAAGTACACTGACGGCCTCTAGAGTAACCACTGTATCTTGGATCACTTTGAGTCGCCGTAACAGAGATCACATATTGGTTCACCTCATAGTTCCTGACACAGAACTGGTGCTGCAGTTGGTGACAGGTGAAGCTTCTGCTTTTCTGTGTTGCTTCTGAGCTTTACTTCTCTTACCTTTTTTGGCATGGCAACAAAACAGCGTTTAAAAGTCAAGAAATATATGTTTTGGAACCCAGAAACGTCTGGTTTTATAAACAAACAATACCTGTAATTGTTGAAATGTAAAATAGTTCAAAGTAGTGGAAATTAATTTAAAAACTCAGTGCAAAACAGCTTATTTATCTTTATATGTGAACATGAAACGTTTTTTTTTTACAGTGCCAACAACACTCTTACACTGTACATTGAAATGTTATAAAATTACCAAAAGTAAATTACTTTAATGACAAACACAGACAATCAATTTTTATTGTGCAATCAATGTACTATGTAACAAGAAAACAGACTGTAATATTATAAATATATAAAAATGTTGATTTGTTAAAAGGAAGTCCTCCAATCCAGGGTCTTCCTTAAAGGAAAGAACAGATGTCAGGGAACGCAGGAACTGCTGATGGTCTTTGCACGTTTTTAATATAATGACAAAGCGTTTTTATATGTATATATGTATGAAGTTTTTTTTTGTCTGCTTAATAGTCTTGTTTTTGGTCTCTTTATATTATTATTCTTTGGTCAAGTGTTTCTGGAAAAATAATTTTTTACAGCTTAGCATTCAGGGCAGTGCTTTTTTTTACAGATTGGCGTTTCGCACAGTACTTTTTTTTGTTTTTTTTTTTTTTTTTTTTTTTACAGGTTATCGTTTAGGCAGTACAGCTGCATTTTTTGTGAACGTATAAGAAGGCAAAAATAACAGAATGAAGCAAAGGTGAGAAAAGATTCAGAATTACAAATAAGTGGACATACACAGGGCAAACACACAAAGGATAAACACATAAGACAAATTACATGATTTTTAATTACATGACATAACTCTACACAAATTTCTGAATGCTTAAATGGATAGTTCGAGCTCACTTTGAGCTAAACTCTACAGCACAGTTGATCTTGAGTGAAAAAAAACAACAACCTTCCAGGCAAAACCAATATAATACCAGTAACTCAATCTGCAATCCGCAGTCTCTGCAAACAGTCCTGAGCACTTTCATGAAAGTCTGGAGTATGAGCTTGCTTTTGCATAAATGACTTTTAATTGTATTTTGCCTGTTTTTGTTTTTTTTTCTCTCAAAGTGATGTTACAGTCAACTCACAGAGGACTACATTTTTCACTAAATAAATGAAACTAAAAGCTAATTTTATATTTTGGGTGAACCATCCCTTTATTTATTCTTAATATAAATTGAGAAATATAATACAAATATAATATTGAGAATGTGTCCGACAGACAAAATTTACTTCCACAGCAAAAAATGCTGTGACCTGTATCTGGATGACTCTTAAAAGTGCCTTTGGGGTTTATTTATCTCCTGTGGACACAAAATGGAAAAAAGTAACATTCCTAAAATGTTAGATAATGTGTTTTTTTTTTGTTTTTTTTGTTTTTGCATACAGCATATTTCAATGTACAAGTTTAAAAGTATTTATTAGTGATTGCTGACTAATCAACGTGTTAATATGCATGGGAAAATAAGAGTTGCAGGATGAAAGATTGATTACTTACAACAATCAAGATGACTGCAATCAACACTGTAAAGAAAAATGAAATATAATGTTAATGCCATTTTATTATTTGCAAACCAACTTAAAGGATCTAATTTATAATTATAAAACGGTTAGTTATATTCCTTGATTCTGATTGGTCAGCAGCTGTGTTTTATTCAGAATACAGCATGGCTGAGCAACACCCTTAGCAACCACCCTTAACAACATAAACAATCAATAATATAGCATTAAAACTGTTCCATGTATTATGTATTTCGCTAAATTAAATGTTTGTTATTTATTTAATGAAGTCTGAGTGACCCTTGCTGGGGTTATGTTGCATCTTTCATCTTTAATTTTGAGACCCCTCCCTTCCCCTTCTAATAAACGCTTCTCATGCGGAGATATGTTGATGTGTGCGCGCGTCGTGCCTAACAACACCCTTCAGCCGTGATTTACACACATCCTTATAACTTACAGTGAATAAATTAGCTATCAGTAGCACTTACGAGAATAGGTAAAAAAAGGCACTGTGAACATGATAAATGCATTTAGTTTGCCATAGAATCACTAAAGCGATTGTAAGCCTTCCGTTCTAGTCTCTGTCTCTGTCTCTCCATCAAGGTGCCCAGGTCCGTGTATGTTATATTTTGGCATTTTAATGCCTTTATTATATAGGATAGTACAAACTGGATACAAAAGCACAGTTTAGAGAGAGGACGGGGGTGGCAAAGGACCTCGAGATTCGAACACGGGGCGCAGTTGCCCTTAATCTAAAGTTACGTGCATCAACCACAAGGATATTGATGCCGACTGTTAAGCTTAAGTTTTGTATTTACACTAAAAGCCTCATTTGCAGTGTTTGGAATAACGGCGTTTAAAAGAACGGCGTTAGGTAACGACGTTATTTTTTCAGTAACGGGGTAATCTTACTAATTACTTTTCCCGTCGTTATAACGCGTTAACATTACTTGACGTTAAATGCGCTGCGTTACTATCGAGTGGCAACCTCCCGCTCTCTCTAGTGAAGCTAATAAGGAAGTGACTAAAACTGCAATTCATCGACTGGCCGCTTGAGGCTGGCATCACATAACTGAATTCAATGATGAACTGCCTTTAACTATCATTTTGCATTATTGAGACACTGTTTTCCAAATGAATGTTGTTCAGTGCTTTGGCGCAATGTATTTTGTTTAAAGCACTATATAAATAAAGGTGATTGATTGATTGATCAAAAGAGAGTCAATCCCATAGACTCCCCATGTTAAAATGCCCAACTTTACAGCTGAAAAAAAACATGTTTTCAGCCTGGTTCAAAAAATGATTTTGGTCTATATAGCTAATTTTGCCCTTCATGACAACTGTGAGGGGGGTGAATTTTTTTATAACTCCGATTTTTTTACACAATCCGTTTAAATTATATTAAGCCTTAAAGTTCTGTATAATTAAGACAGTCGTCGCACTAGGTGGGCGTGGCTTCAGCAACCAGCTCCCGCCCTTTTGTCCATTTTTGATTGTCCCGGTGAGTCATGGGTCTGCACACTTGAGTCTACGGGTGACGTCACGGACACTACGTCCATGTTTTTATACAGTCTATGGTTGCTATGCATTAATTTAATAAAACTATGTAATCCGAACGCACCCCTGGCTTACACAGCGAGTGAGGAGGTGGGTTAATAACGAGATAAGCCCAATGATTGGCTAAGGCAGAGTCATGTGTTTCATGGAAGCCGATCAGAGCCAGTGTTTTCACGCCAGCGGCGTCAAACACACACACACGCACGCATAAGAGATTCGCAGCATCAGCAGAGATGGCGAGTCAGGAGCAATCCGATGAAAAGTTGGCATTTTCAAGGTGGAGATATAAGCACTACTTCAAATTCATTGTGGTCAAAGGGCAAGAACGTGCATGTAATGTGTACATGTAATATGTGACACATCTACAAAGCTAGTAGCCAAAAACACTTTTCTTACAAAGATAATACTTGGAAGTGCAGGATAAAACTCTTGCTGTCTGTTGACGTGCAATAAATATTGAAAGTTATGTACGAACACCTGTCTGTTCTATTCATTTTAACTGACTTGTGAAAACTGCTCCAAAAAAAAAAAATTATTTGACATATAGCAACTTTCTTTTTTTTCTTTCTTCTTTTTTTTTAACAGTAACGCAAATAGTTACTTTCCCTGGTAACGAGTTACTTTTATTATAGAGTAATTCAGTTACTAACTAAGTTACTTTTTGGAACAAGTAGTGAGTAACTATAACTAATTACTTTTTTAAAGTAACGTTCCCAACAGTGCTCATTTGCGTTTATATATTAATAAAATTAAAGGCCTAAACACTTTAATTCAAAATGTTACTGTTAAGTGCACTAGCCCAGCAAATTTCCAGTAACGTTACTGAAGAGCTGATGTGGCTAACGTAAGTCCGCTGTTAACGGTTTATGGTTTAAATAGCAACAAGTAAGTTAACGTTAATAACGTACACTCTCAACAACAAACAAACTTCGGTGTATTTTAATATCAAATTCATTATTTGTATCATTTTGACATAATTTTTTCTTCACGATAGAAAATAAATAAAACAAAAAACAATCACCTCAGCGAGGCGCATGGAAGGATTAACCGCTTGGTCGTAATATGGAAAGACAACGGATTAGATATTCAAATTCCCCCGTCTCACTGGTAAGATTCAATCACTTGCTGATTATCTGACGACCGCTAAAGTATACCAATCGAAATTAAACTTTATTTTATGAATGTTTAAATAATGAATTGCTATCAAATAAGATTTTTGATTAAAATATTTATGTTTATTTTAAATGAATAAAATGCTTTACTATAATAAATGCACAAAAAGCTATTCATCATTATTGTTAATGGAAAGATAACACAAACTCATAACTAGCCCTTTTAAGTTTGTTATAAATATGGCTTATCTTTGTATTATTACAACTGGCAAAGCTGTGTAAACACCTAGAATACGATAGTAACAACCTAACATATTTTGTAATCAAATAAACAAATCCATCAGTAATTGAATAGTCACAGGCTAACATTTCAGTTTTTTTTTAAATACTATTCAAGTAATTCAAAATAACACTTGTATTTCTTAATGTACTGTAAATCATTTCAAGTTCAAGTTGCACTTTCAGCATGTTTTTTCTTCTCTGTAGTACATGTACTAAACATTAATATTAAACTAATATTCAAATAGCACATCATGTTCTTGGATAAATAACATTACAATTGAGATCTCATATGTACAAATTTCATGTTCTCCTTTACATATGTAAATAACATTTTACATTCTTCTCCTATAACACAAATAAGTTCTCTTATAAAATGGAATTAAGTGCACTTATAAATAAAATTGAGAAATCACTTTTTCTCTTGTAAATAACATGCAGATAGCGTGTAAATAACATTGTTCGCTTGCAAATAACATGTAAATAGCATTAGGTATGCTTATAAATAACATTCAAAAAACTTAACAGCATTCAAATTCTCAACATGTTATTTCTTCTTTGTATTAAAAGTATTAAATTAATATCCAAATTACATTTCATGTTCTTGTATGAGTAATACTTAAAATTTAGATCTCTCATATGTACAGATCTCATGTTCTCTTTTACATATGTAAATAACATTACATGTTCTCTTGTAATTAACATGTAAACATCGTTCTCCTATAAATAACACAAATAAATAAGTTCTAGTATAAACTTAAGTTCTCTTATAAATAACCTTCTAATAAATGTAAATAAAATTGTTTGCTTGCAAATAACATGTAAATAGCATTAGGTATGCTTATAAATAACATGCAGAAAACATTTTTTACAGCATTCAAACTCATTCAAAATGTTTTTCTCTGGTAAACGTTTTGGGATAGTTCACCTAAAAATGAAAATTGTGTCATTAATTACTCATACTCATGTTGTTCCAAATTGGTAAGACTTTCATTCATTTCCGTAATACACATAGATATTTTTTGATGAAGTCCAAGAGCTTTCTGACCCTCCATAGACAGCAAGAATTCTACTATAATCAAGGACCAGAAATGTACCAAGAACATTTGACAAAATAGTCCATGTGACATCAGCGGTTCAAGCGTAATTTTAAGAAGGTATGAGAACACTTTTTGTGCTCTTGGTACTCTCAATAATGCTGGTAGACAGTAACTCTGGGAAGACGAATAGTCATTATTTTGTGCACAAAAAGTATTCTTCTGGCTTCATAAAATAACAGCTAAAACACTTATGTCACAAGACTATTTTCCCAATGTTCTTGGTATCTTTTTGGGGCTTGAATGTGGTAAAACCTTTGCTTGTCTATGAAGGGTCAGAGCACGCTCAGATTTCATAAAAAATATCTTAGTTTGTGTTCCAAAGATGAACAAAATCTTGCAGATTTGTAACGACATAAGGGTGAGTAATAATGACACAATTTTCATTTTTGGGTGAACTATCTATCCCTTTCAGTAAATAAGACTACTCTTCCATTTCCAGTGGGTGTTCAATTTTTGAGATTCTCCTCTTTAGGTGTACGACGTAATTTAACTGGCAACATTTCCAGCATCTCATCAACGGACATGCTGTAAATATCAGGAGTTGTCATGAACTCTTTGAAATCTTTTGTCAGAAGACAGACTATCTTCAGTTTCAGATGCGCCAACCACTTCAATATCCTCCTCCATAGGCTTTTGATCAACGTGAAAATGTAACATTTATATATCAGACCTATCTGCAACACAAAGATGATTGTGCTATAATGTAAAAGCAATAATGTGCACAACTGAAAGTGGCCCAATTAAAGCTAAAAATTATAAAATAATTTTAATATACTTCAAAATATAGTTTATTCCCATGACCTGGACTAATGTGAATTATGAACAGTTATTTATTAATTAAAAATTAGCAAATAAACACTTAAGCCCTATTCGGACGGGACTAGTTTTACAGGGGGTCGTTAGAGAAATCTGCGTTTCACAGACGTACTTGGTGATTTTAATCCCGTCCGAATCTGCCACGTCTGTGTTTTTCTCACACAACCTCTGTGATAATTCCAGAGCAAATTACCTACCGTTTTTCAGCAAACTCAGCGATCCTCTGAGAAAACTAATCCCGTCCGAATGCGAATGTCTGTGATTGCCGGTGATATTTTATTTCACAACGCGTTTACTTGTGTGTTTTGGCCAACGTGAATTACCATAGATGCTCTAACCGCTCGGATGTTTGATATATTTGCTTAGCGGGAAATAAATAATAATATAAAAATAATACCCACGTAGGAGATGGAAGGATATAAAACCATGTTTCAACCTGGATGAAATTACAAAAGTTGAAACGTGAAAATGTAACATTTATATTAGGGATGCACCGAAATGAAAATTCTTGGCCGAAACCGAAAACCGAAAAAGAGAAAACCAAGGCCGAAAACCGAAACCGAAACACCGAAAGAAATTATGCCAATTATTAGTACCATTGCATTTATTGCTATGACCGTGTACTAACTTTCCTAAAATTAAGACATTGCAATTGCATACATTAATATTAAAGTTTCAAAGATAATTACAATTACATAACTTATTTAAAAAAAAAATACATAACAATACATAATTACAAATGATACAAATATTTATTAAGCACATTGCAACAATGCACAGTATAAAATAAAATTCAAACTAAAAATGTATCCCACTCATGTGTATATTAAATAATAATGTACAGGCTTACTGGCCTGCAGAAAGGTTTTAAAATGAACAGTTCTCTCATAAAAACAAAGTGCATTTAGGTGAAGTGCATTTGAAATTTTCTATGTAGGACTAGAAAGTGCATTACTTCTCCAGTTGGCAAGACTGTTATCACTTCTGGGGATGGGGACTTCAGACAGATAACCATCTAGCTGTTGAGCAGTTGAGCTTGTCATCTGCCTGACATTTGAGAAATATTTGAGAGAGTGTATTTAAATAGGGCCAGGGCATAAATAAACATTTTTTTTTCAAATTAAAGCAGAAATCTAGCAGAAAATCTAGCATAAATATGGCTACAATCTGATATTATGTATGTGTGTGTGTGTGTATATATATATATATATATATATATATATATATATATATATATATATTGAAGGAGTGGATGCCGATTTGCCATATCCTTCATACTGATATTAATTATTTTATTACATGATTTCTTGTTTGACTATTAATCAAGTTATAGCAAGAGTGAAATGTGTAACCTTATGTGTGCTGTATTTCTTTTCCTCAAGTTTAATGTCTACATATTATGTGTGTGTATCCAACCGTAATGATAAGACACTCGCCAGTGCTAGAAAGCCTTGAATTTTAGATAAGTTCTCTGTGTATGTGTGTTAGTATCTGTCTGTACAGGGAGAAGCTCAGACAGTCCCAGGACAAACGATCAACTGCCAGTGTCCAGCGTATCAGATATACGTCTTTGGAGAGTTTATCTAGGTTTTGGAACCAATCAGAATTTTGTTGACTCATGTATTGACGCAATTAGTATCCTCTGTCAGGGTATAACTGTGGTTGATTTTGTATTGTACTGGGGCGGCCTGCGAACTCCTTCGAGAGTGTTGAAGCTGACTTCTGCTGATGAAATTGCAAACTATTTTCTTCAAGTAAAATTATTATTATTAATTGAACTCATCTCTGAGTCCTGGTCTTCATTGCGACATATCTGGTCCTTGGGTTTTAACTGTAAATTCCCCTACAGTTAATGGTGGAGGATCGGCGGGCAATAGTTCTTTGTTGACATCCCTGATCAATCATCAAACCAAGGTAGGAAAGATTTTAGATTTAATATTATTGGTTAGGAACTGTCTGTAAGTGGAGGGGGTCGAGAGAAGGAGGAACGATAGACTCACTCAGACGTGAGGGGGTAGACACCAGCTCCAGGGTGGAGTAAGGTAAATTGGTGTCACAATATACCTGTAAATAAGTAACCTTGTGAGTATAAGGGGTACAAGTACACATCGGTAGGTCTTGATATAAGATATTTAGAGATGTGTACAGTTACAGAGGGAACAGGTGCACACCTATAGGTCTTAGAGAGAGACGTAAAAATTTGTTTCTAGGTGTGCACAGTCCAGGGGGGGACAAAAACGCATTCTTAACAGGCATGTGAACCCGTAAAGGGCAGTGCTGGGTCAAGCACCGAGGGACAAGGGACACATAGGGCCGTAAATAGGCAGTGCTGGGTCAAGCACAAAGAGCCAAAAAGCACGAGAGGCCATAAAGGGCAGTGCATTTACGGCCAGGGAAGCCAAAGTAGGGGTATGGGAAATCCCGAGAAGAATGTAAGACGCTAGACGGGGGTTCTAGTCGTATCTCGCTCTTCCAACTCTCGATCACCCACCATTACAGACAGGGGCGCCCCGAGCTTAGAAATAGGCCAGGTCAGTGGTTAGGGAAAAAAGTTATCCAAAATTAGTGTTTAAAAATAAATAGTGTTAATTCATATGTGCACCTATAAAAATATAGGGATATATGCAAAGGGAAAGTATTGATTGATCTGGGATGCCTCAGGAACAACCCCAAAAGAGCTAAAATGTAGTTTTCATGACCCTGATTGGATTGGACCAGTATATGGAAATTCTGGAATATACTTTGCAATTTCATCACGCAGAAGTCAAGTGCTGTTGGTAAGATCGCCGCCTCAATATGTTTTTGGTTTATGATAGAAATATGACTGACAAATTAGGTAACCTGGTCAGCCCTGATAATGAAATAATGAAACAGAAGAGAGCAAATGCTGTAAACAGTTTGGCTCTGAAGCTCTGACGTTCAAAAAAAAAAAAAATATATATATATTCTCTGAATTCATTGAAAGAATGGTCAGTCTGAGCTTTAATTCTGATTGTAATGTTAAAACAAAAACTTGATTGGCTTTAACTTAGAAAGAACCTGAGAAATAAACATTTATAAATGTATGTGCCGATTTGTTAAAAATAATCCCAGAAGTAACTGAGTGATGATTTAATCTGATTCTCTGTGCATAGAAGGTTCAAATGACAAAGAATGATATCATAAGATCTGTTCCAGTTCTTATATAATTGTTGAAAGTCCTGACAAGGCATACTGAACAGAATTCTGGGTTAGTGAAAAAAAAAAAAAAAAAAAAAACTGTAGGCACACAAATTGGCAGTGACATTTTGGAAAAACTTAGAAGCTTATGTTTTGCTTTAAAAGATAAAATTGCTTTGACTACAATGAAGCAGTTGTTTTATCTCATGCTGGCCCCACCATGACTCTGGCTTAAGCTGTAAAAGTACCAGAGACGTGTTCTGAGTGGAAAATTTGTAATTCCTATATTAACTAATGTTTGGCCAAAAGATTAATTTTATTGTTGGATTGCAAAATTGCAGCCACGCAGCATCATAAAAATAAAATAAAATAAAATAAAATGAAGAGAAAAGAAAATTATTGTTTGTTTATGAGATGATAAAGTTGTAAACAAGTAACATAAACGGGGGTTTTCAAAGTAACTTTGAAGACAGCATGCTAGCAAGACCCAAAGTAATATACCTGGGTCAGATAACCTCTGACAGATTTAAAACCAATGTTGAAATTCAGAAGCCATGGCCAGAATTAAGTGAATGGATAAATACAAGTTGATGTAAAAGTAATGACAATGACTGCAAAGAACTTTGAGAAACATTTGAGTTGCGAAAATAAAGTAAAAATACAAATATAAAGATGTTTATTTTGAAAATGCATATAATTTCTGACAAGTTTTGTAAAATGATAGTACGATGAAATTAGGTTAAAAATAAATGATAATGCATTGTTACGAGTCCTGAATCCCTCAGAGTTCTCTCTCTCTCTCATTCAAAGTAAGCTAAAATGCCGTTATCTGAGCTTGTGTTTAAGTGATAAGATATTTATAGTACAGCACAGTGTTTCAGTCAAATCATAGGCACTGAGATGCTAAAGGACATGATAAAAAGAGTTCAGATTTAATGCATTAAGAGGGCAATTGGTAGTTAAATGTTTAACTGCCCAATGCATGTAAGATTATAAAAATAATGAATAACAATTTAGGAGCAATTGTTACAGAGACATGAGGTCTTTAAAATCATAATACAAACCCTGAGCTATAGATGTAATACTTCTGAATAGTTATACAGTTGTATTACTATTTGTTCTATGACCAGTAACTTATCTGTCTTATTTTTAGTCTCCACCATCATACAGGGCCTGATGGCTGCAGCTACAGAAGCAACAGAAAATTACAATGAATGGACGGGTGTGAAAAATAAATTGACTGAGTAATCTCAGCATGATAGTTTGGAGGTATCCAACTGATTTTAGCAATTAAATATTAGTTTGATTAACCCTTTTCAATGTTTTAACACTAGTAGGTGCTGTCAATGGCTCTCATGGTTCTTGAGTGCACCTTTCCTAAGCTGCAGGAAATACTGGATTCTGGAAGAAGACTGTCGAGGATGTTGCAACGGGAAAGAGTGGTTACCAGTGTGCATGAGGTGATTTCTCAATGACGGGTAAGATCCTCTTCTGGCCAATAGGGGACAACCTAAGGCAGGGGGTCACCGCCACTGGGCACCTGCCCTGAAGGGAGGTGTTATATGTGAGATGGTAGTGGAGTTGAGGGGATGCTTGATAGGCCTAGAGCATCATTAAGAGGGGAACTGTATGAAGTACAGCAATCTGCCTCAAAATGTGAGCTCCTCCAGACCTGATCACCAGCAACCGCATTCCTTGACTGATTGTTGTGACAAGCGTCCACAACTTGATGCAACTATGCCAGGGGATCACACCCTGAGGACAAGGAGCTTATTTATAAAAAGTTAATGGCAATGGGCTTTCAAGAACCATCTGAGACCATGTGATGACAGCCATTATTTTGAGACAAAAATTTCTTATGAGGCTAAAATGATATTGAACTAATATGTCTATATCATAGTCTTTACTCATGCAGTTCATTAGGCATGACACAAGATGATTACAAGATATGGTGGTGGCTAAAAATGAAGACTGCTTCTGCTGTATCAAGAGATGGTTTAGATAACAAAGGTTAAGGGAATTAAGCATGTAAGGTAAAAATAATTTTAAAGAAATGTTCCTAGCATTATGTATTTTAAACAGTTTAAACTGAGATTTTAGATCTAGAAACTTTGACATTTTTAACTTATTTGAATAATTTAGGGTTATATGTTGTAATGAATTTTATATTATAGTCTAAGTTAAAGTTTGGCAAAAATTGTCAAAATAAATAAATAAATAATATTTTGAACAGTAAGAGAGAGAGAGAGTGCTTGAGTGGAGGCAGGGATAGTGCTCTTCTTCTATTATTGGCCTGCTAAGAAAGAGTAACCAAAACAGAGCGATAATTTTAAGACCAAAACAACCCAGCTGATTTTTCTCAAAATAAAAATCATTAATGAACAGGCAAACTTTGAGATTAGATAAGAGATTAGGTACAAACTTGGTAAAATGCACAGACAATGTTTGAGTTTAAACCCTTCCGATTTAATACCAAAAGCAAACCTTAAATATGAGCTGTTAAAATATAAATGTGTTAAGTATGTGCATGCATGAGGATGGCTATATATATATTATTGGGGGACAATTCTGTTCCTGTTTTGTTTCAATTGAGTCACTAACCTCTGGAATGAGTGTTTTATCATTACAGATGTGTTAAGTGAAATTACTTTACAGAAGTCGATAATTCTGAGTGAAACTAATGAAAAGACAATGCCAAACATGGGACGAGCTTTAAGAGGATTGGTTATCCAGCTCTGTCTGCTACTGGTAATAATGACTTGTTTTGTCTTTTATAATACTGATTTAAATCACTCTCTGGATTAATATGTTAAAGAGTGTTTATATGATTGGATTTGTGAAATTTAAGTTTGCCGTCCAAAATGGGTTTAAAATCCATGCCTAAATTTAAATGAGGGTCTAAATTTTAACAAGTTAACACTTTGTTGTTTGAATGGTGAAGGTAAATATTTTAGACTTGACGGCAGAAAAACAGTGACAGATTGGCTACGTCACTAACCAAATTATCCAGAGAGCACCCTCACATAAAGAAGCCTGGTGGGAAAACAAAGGAGTGAATCCTGCTTGTGTAATATAGTGCAAAAGCTTTATGTAGTGGTTTATGTAGAACAGAGATAAGTTGAACAAAAATGTGTGGATAGCCCCTTAATGGAGCAAATCCATAACAAGAGGTTTGAATTAATTGAAATAGCACAGCAATAAAAATAATAATAATAATAAATTTTGTTTGAACAAAACAATTGTAATAGGCTCTATGGAGCTGCTTATGAACACCTGTCAGGTCAAATCAAATTAATATTGTGAACACTGACAGGGCTTTTTGATAATGTATACTGTTTCAATACAGATTTACAGAAACTGAGGATGTCTCTTTAATAAATATTTGGGCATTTAGAACTAAGTAATAGTATTGTTCATTTAGTAATAGTATTGGGAAATCTGTGTGCTCTTTTTTCAGTTTATAATAATTTTGAGTAAATAAATATCACTGCCAAATGACAAACATGAACAAGGGTTTTAAAGACATTGATCACGTAGCTGATGTGTAAGCATTTCTAACTGACAAAACAGTGAGAACTAAATTGACTTAATACGAGGTATTGAGGATTTGCTTCTGAATGTGTCGTTAATATAGTCTGAGTACAGTAATATGGTATGATAATTGACAAGACTTACATAAAAAAAAAAAAAAAAAAAAAAAGGGTAATAATAAGGCAATGAGTATGGTTAACAGTAATGTCCTGGTATAAAATACATGCATGACAATAAGTGGATAGGTTAGTTGTATTTTTGAAGTTAGACACTTCGATACTTAAAATGTAATTTTGATCAAATGTTGTTAACAATGACAAGTTTGGGTTAATGGTTAATGTATGTGTAAGCAGCATGTGAACTATGATGACTGCAACTGGATTCGTGGTGAAAGTAAAACTTAATAAAA
This sequence comes from Carassius auratus, assembly GCF_003368295.1. Classification (NCBI taxonomy): domain Eukaryota; kingdom Metazoa; phylum Chordata; class Actinopteri; order Cypriniformes; family Cyprinidae; genus Carassius; species Carassius auratus. The sequence continues at coordinate 825,648 of NW_020523788.1, read as the reverse complement.
GGGCTATTAAGTAATAAACTAGGAACTGCTCTAGGTTTGAGGAAATTATGATTATTTTTTTTATTTTTTTTAAAGATGGCTCAATATTGATCTTACTTATTTTTGGTTTGTTTATTTTTGTGTTTTTAACACCAAGTTTGGAATGAAAGGGTAAAATGGATATTCAATCTCTATAATTGTACCATTGATCGGGAAAATGATAGATTTTCATAAAATAAGGGTCTCTTTACTGGGATTTAGGTTATAAGCAATGTCTGTATTTGGTATCTGTGAGGTGACTGAGGGTCTGACATATGTCAGGAATGCAATAACAGTGGTTATTCATTTAGCCCGGCTTCCAGAGAATAATATATATACGTTTATTGTAATGAGTTTATTTTACTATATGACCAAATTAACTAAAATTCATCATAGTTGTATAAGACATGTTAAAAGAAAACAAATAAGACAAATATCCTTCTTAAGGGTTAAAATTTTTTTTTTTTTTTTAATTGGTTATAGTGTATGCGTTTTTCTTTAATGATTTGTTAAATCTGGTTAATGAATATGCAAATTTAGTCTTAAGGCTGTTGGATAAATGTTTGGTTTTAGAGGGTAAGTGTGAAGTAGCTGTAGTAGGAAGAGAGGTATTTACAAAGATATGTTGATGAAAGTGAGGACACTTTTCCAGGTTGAGGGACACACAGAATGATTCACTGGAAAAGACATTATGTGAAGAAAGACTAGTGCAAGTGCCGATATTGTGGGATTAAGTAAGTAGATGAATGTATATGGGAAATAAGAATGTATATGGGAAGTATTTTGTACAAAATAATGTGTTTATTACTAGAAATGTCAGCCAGTACCAGAGATCTTAAGTATATGCACCTGCTTAAGTTGACCAACAGCCTGCATTCTTACCATGCATCACAACTACACCTGACCTCATTTATTAGACCAGATGTGGGGTATTAGACCCCACATTGATCTAAAACGGGGGACTGAAGGAGTGGATGCCGAGTTGCCATATCCTTCATACTGATATTATATTATATTATTACATGATTTCTTGTTTGACTTTTAATCAAGTTATAGCAAGAGTGAAATGTGTTACCTTATGTCTGCTGTATTTCTTTTCCTCAAGATTAATGTCCACATATTATGTGTGTGTATCCAATCGTAATGATAAGACACTCGCCAGTGCTAGAAAGCCTTGAATTTTAGATAAGTTCTGTGTATGTGTGTTAGTATCTGTCTGTACAGGGAGAAGCTCAGACAGTCCCAGGACAAACGATCAACTGCCAGTGTCCAGCGTATCAGATATACGTCTTTGGAGAGTTTTATCTAGGTTTTGGAACCAATCAGAATTTTGTTGACTCATGTATTGACGCAATTAGTATCCTCTGTCAGGGTATAACTGTGGTTGATTTTGTATTGTACTGGGGGCGGCCTGCGAACTCCTTCGAGAGTGTTGAAGCTGACTTCTGCTGATGAAATTGCAAACTATTTTCTTCAAGTAAAATTATTATTATTAATTGAACTCATCTCTGAGTCCTGGTCTTCATTGCGACATATCTGGTCCTTGGGTTTTAACTGTAAATTCCCCTACAATTTAATATAATATAACGGGAAAGTTGCATCATGATTTGTTTTCAGAAATGCATGAACATACAAGAGGAGTGACTGCATAATAATGATCTGCTTCAGCTGTCACCTCAGAAACTACTTCATCGTCTTGTGTGTCATCTGATGGTATGGTTTGAACTCGTTCGTAAACAGACTCATGTGAAGTATCTCCCCAGTTGTTCAAAATAAAGCGGGACGGGAACGTCCCTTTTCTGAGGCGTTTATGACCAGTAGTGGCAGTGTAATCATCACTGATAAAGTGCCAGCTGCAGACAAATGTGCTGCCTCTAATGATCGTAAACTTTGGTCCTTCTTCTCGTCTAATAGCATGTATCCACTTCTTCCTCAGACATTTATCGATAGGAAAACCGTTTGAAAACTCAAATATGGTGTGCTTTCCATTCAGAAACCCATTAGTCTCAAGCTCACCATTTTCCAGAACTGTCTGCAATCTACCTGGAGTGCAAGGTTTGAGTGTCAGATTCCCAAAGATAAGGTTTGGTAAAGAATCCTAAAAAATCTACTTCATTTAATAAGAATCACGTGATTTTTTTTAAAGTCCGGGTAATTTTATAGAATTCTTTACAATACAAAGTCTTCTTCACCTGTTTTTTTCGGACTGTGCTGAACCCGATGAGTATTTTTTCTGTCCAATGCAAATTCAAGCAGTAAACATAAATGCACAGCAATGTGAAGGGGTAGACATGACACACACACACACACACACACACATTTCTGCAAATGTATGTTACATAATTTATAAAAGCAGACAATTCAAAAGATATCAGACAACAACAAACTCTAACCTTTGACAAAAATACATTGCACTTTATTTTTTCTCTAAGCTGCAGATGGCAGTATTCTCTAACACATGGGCCAATATCCAGAAACCTTTTATATTTCATTTAGGTCATAATTTCAGTGATTTTTGTTTCATTAAAATGAAGGGAGAGAGAGATTAATAAAACAGTATAATTAATGCCAAGGGTTTTCACAAAAGTGAATAAATAAATTAGCAGTAACCACTAAAGTGTTTTAACCCTCTGGCCCTCTTCGTTTAGGAGTCACACTTACCTTCTTCACAGTCAAAAGTGACCAAAGCCTTGAAAATGTAACTTTTTTTTTTCTTCAAGAAAACCAGTGTAATTTACTTTTGTTTCATAATTTTTTTTATTATTATTTATGATTTTTAGGGAATTTAATAGGGATTTTTTCAATATTTATGAAATTTATGAAATATTTTTTATCTCTTTATTTATTAAATTTTTTTATATAAATGCAATATTTCACATCGAAATAGAGTGAAAGCATTTTGAATACTTTTTTTTAATATGAGAATTGGGAAATCTGGAGGCATTAAAAAATAAATAAAAAACTTGTGTAATGTTTTGTGTTAAGGTATTGATTTATGTCTATTTTGCACTCCTGATATTCTGGAGAGTCACCCCTTGATTGCTGCTGTTATGGAAATTTTTAGTTTTGTTAATTTGGCATTGATTGCATTAATCTAATTTAGGTATCTTTTTAACATACAATGATCAAGGTAGTTTATATTGTCCATATGGACACTGAGTTCTTTATGTAACCTGAGCACGTAACTGCTTTAGGCTGAAAAAATACTTTTAAAGAGGAACCATGTACCAGGAACAATTAGTTCTGAGACAGTCCGTACCAGGAGGAGGTGCATGAGATGTGCATGTGTTATGATGTGATGTGCACTGGGCAACATGATTGGCTCACAGGTCCTAGTCTGTCCTTCAATGTATCTTTTTACATACTATAAAAAGTGGGCTGTGAGTCTGTGTGTTATCTCTTAAAGCAATACAAAGACAAAACTCTGTTTGATTTTTCATTCTCAGTCTCTACAAATTGTTATTGAATTAGAATTTCCACAACAGCTTTAATAGCAGTAATCACTTCAGGCCATCTCATCTCAGCAGCACTAAACGTACAGAAAAATGTGGGAGTGCCCAGCTGTCTCACCATAGCAAACAAATCAGGCAGAGTTTTCTCCCAGTATGCCGGCGTCCCTCTTAACGGTTGCATGAAATGTGTTGCTTCTTTATTATTCACAAGATTTTCTAACTCTTGTCCTCTTGCAGTGAAGAGTTTATTCTGCGTCCATCACGGGTTATAGGTTTTGCTTTTCTCAGCTGGATAGACATACTAGATGTGGCCATGTGCATTTCAGTCACAAATTGTGCAAAGAAGATGTAGCTTGTGTCTCTTGCCCAACGATTATCTACAGAGAATAGCCTTGTGTTGAAGTACCTGCTGGGGGAAACATGTTTTGCTCTGCCAGGCTCATCAAGTGTGTTCTTTCCATCAGGAAACTGTACTGGGAATCCCATAGACTCCAATCTTTGAACTTCAAAAATGCTTACAGGATTGTTTCTTTCTGCTGGAGCAATGCAAAATATTCCATCATCATAAGACAACAGCTGCTGACCAAGATCAGGGGCTGAAGACATGTATCTAAGATAAGACCAGAGGGCTGTTCTGTGGAAGTATCAGGATCACCACCGCAATCATTTTGTTTATTGTCATCACTCTGTTGTTCCGTGTTTTCACTTGAGCTACTGGTGACAATGTCCATTTGTTCATCATATTCACTATGGTCATTTGTATTTGACTGTCTGTAATCAAACAATTCATCACCTGCGGTCCGTGTACGTTTTGATAGTTTGTTTTCCAATTTGAAATGAAATAAGCAGAAACGAGAAAACGGCCCCTTTATTCATTTTTTTTTTTCCGTTTTTTTTTAAAAAAAACTAAAAAACGAGATTTCAGCTTAATTTTTCGTTTTTTAGTTCAGAGGCATAAAACGAATAAATGACTTCAAAATTCGTTTTCCACATGTGGGCGGTCCTAAGACGCCCCCTTCCGCCGATTGGTCAAGCAAATCTGAGCATGTGACATCATCAGTTGTCGCTCAGGTCTGTTCAACAAAATAATAGTCCTCTAACGTTACTATGGCTACCGATTCTTAAACTGTGCAGGGCAGGTCCTGTTGGGCTTTCTTCTGTGCAACTTTACGCGTTTCACAGAAATCTTTACATCAGAAATATTCAATATTAGTCTGCCACCAGCCCGTTTTAATTAGCGGTGCGGAGTTAAATCTGTGTGGTGAAGCTGCGCTAGACAGCGCCGAGCGGGAGAGGATCAATGACCAGTGTTCGGTCAGCAGTCAGAACTTGGGTACCGATGATGGGGAAATACATTTTTACTGAAAATGACCCGCGACTATGATTGACAGGACGATGGCGGAGACAATTAAAAGCGCAATATAACTTCTGTTAACAAAAACATTTTTTTTTTTTTTTTTAAATATAAGTGACTTTGTCTTTGTTTTCATCAAATAATTGTGAACCACAAACCGAGCCTTCATGTTAAAGGGTGATTTATTTACTATATATTTTATAAATATATTTTATTTATTTGTTATAATATGGGTATTTTATGTCACCCCTCTTATTAGTTTGATTATAGTAGGCTATACGCGAGTTTTTTTCATTTATTTATTTATTACTGTACTATTTTACTGTTGTTTTTTTAATTAACAATATGTCATAACAACTTAAAAAGATTAAAATCTACAGAAGAGATTAACAAATAACATTGGTGTTGTCATAAGTTAACTAACCAATGGGAAAATTTCCTCACCTGCACAACCCTATTCTTAATGTAGGCTACAAGTTACAGATTTAATGTTGAGCACATAATGTTAAAGGCTTCTTAAATACCATTACATTCAGTTGAAGAGTCAAGAAAGATGTGTTAATTTACTGTAGATTTTCAATCTGTCATTAGTTGGTGACCCGGTGTAATTATAATAGCATAAATAAAAACAAATACACGTAATGGGCTATGTATGCCAATAGCCAAAACACATCTGCTTTTCCTCTAGATCACTTTACAGTGTGATGGAAATAAACTTTTCTTAAAGCGTGTTGTATATCACCACAAAAAAAAAAAAAAAACATTGCGGGCAAATGTCGAATTGTGTTTTGAAATTTAAATCAACAACGTAAGAGGCTTCAGGCCTAAAAAAAAAACAAAAAAAAAAAATTAAATTAAATATTCTAACTGACCCTCTGATGTCACATGGACTACTTTGATGATGTTTTTCTTATCTTTCTGGACATGGACAGTAGACCGTACACACAGCTTCAATGGAGGGACTGAGAGCTCTCGGACTAAATCTAAAATATCTTAAACTGTGTTCAGAAGATAAACAGAGGCCTTACACGTTTGGAGCAACATGAGGGTGAGTTATTAATGACATCATTTTCATTTTTGGGTGAAGTATCCCTTTAAGGAAGCAATAACGACAAAGAGATTTTATATAGACTTATATTAATGATTATTATTAAATTTAAACAGATTAATATTTAAGTATTGTTTGCAATACATCGGGAAAGATTTCTGCTGCTAATGCACTTAGTTATAAGCAAACGCTATGGTGGAACTGCAGTCACTGGCTTACAGTCTAGCGGAAATAGAATTGTGCATAGAGTCTAGTGGCATTCTGCACTGTGTAATGAGACTTGATGAAAAACTAACTCACCATCTACATCTGAACGTCCATCCTCACTGCATTTGTCAGGTGTTTTTTGAGGGGAAGAAAGGTCAGAACATCCATCTGGAAAACAAATGGTGACACCACATCTTCTGTGGTCAGTTAGGGTTAGGACAGACACTGAAAACAATGACTATCTGTAAGAAGAGATGATACAGGCACCTTTGCAATGAGGAACCCTACAACCCTGAGCACAAAAAGTATTCTCGTCACTTCATAACATTAAGATTAAAGGGTTGATTCACCCAAAAATTTAAATTACCCCATAAATTACTCAGCCTGAAGTCATCCTAGGTGTTTATGAGTTTGTTTGTTTTTCTCGACTAATCCAGTCAGTTATATTAAAAATAGTCTTTTTTTTTTTTTAAATGGATGGACACTTTTTATTTAACTTCTTTTGGACTGAAGCAATGCAACACCCACTGAGTGCCATGAAACAGCTTGAAAGAGCAAAGACAATTTCTAATATAATTTCATACCTGCCAAGAAAGACAGAATTAGACAGAAGATACCTAACACTAACACAAGACAAAAGATACCTAACACTATAATACATATTATACACATTATAACCTTTCACCAATTAATATTTATTAGTTACTCCATAACATATACAAGTAGACCATAAATGTTATGCAATTACTGCAATCACTCCGAACATTTTGTACAGGAGGCATACCCCATGGAAACTTCTTCCACCTGAAAATCTTGTCAGAAATAAAAGTAAACTGATTATTTATTTCTATATAAATAAATCAAAACATTAAATAAATGTGCAAAACCAGCAGTTATCAATATCAAAATCAGTTTGCGAAAAACAAACAACAATTTTCCATGCATAGTGTTTAAACTTTTGCATTGTTTAACTTGTTAAAGGTTGCAGATTTGGCTTGTTTAAGTAGTGCATCAGTGAAAGTCTCTTTGTAACAAATGATGCGCGGGGCAGCTCTCTGCTTATGTAACATTAATCTGTATGAAATGTGCATTTCTCTGGCGCATTCACTACTGCGAAGATCGCGAGACAGCATCGTCAACTTTATCTTTGCAGACGACACGACATTGATACAGAAAACACTTGTTTATTAATAATTATATTCATAAAATATAAAATATTCATAATCATTACTTTTGCTGGTTCTTTGTGACAGCTTTTAGGTGCGTTATTGGCAGCGCCACCCTTACATCACTTTTCTAACTGCCAACTAAGCTTGTGGATAGGAGGGGCAGGTGGGATGCGGGTTAACCCTCTGGAGTCTAAGGGTATTTTTGGGGCCTTGAGAAGTTTTGTCATGCCCTGACATTTGTGCTTTTTTCAGTTTCTTATAAATATCTAAATGGGTAAAGTCTAATATCACTGTAATCAGCACAAACTGGGCTATAATAATATGTGAAAGGCATGCATGTACATGATTGCATTTTTGAGAAAAAAAATGTTATGCATGGTTAGTGAAAAACTAAAAATGTTAAATCACTTGAATAAGGCAATAAAACACATACATAAAATTGGTTGCCGGAAAAGTTGAGAACTGGAGCTTGTAGCCAAGAATTTTTCTTTCTGAATGATGTGAAAATCATCTTGTTTACTCACTCACAGAAAACAATGTATTGATTTAAATTTTCTAAAACACTTTTTGTTGGTAAAAGTCATATGCGAGTAGGCGTCAACTATCATGAATATCATTGTGATTTACACCTGAGAAGACAAAGGCCTGCATAATGAGCTGCATAATGAGCCTCTCATTCAACTGTGCCACTCTGAGGGAGGACTTACAAGAAAGAGAACAAAATAAAAGTATATAATTTTATGTTTGTAGTTTATTAAGAATATATTTAATTATCCCACAACATAATTTAATATCCACTTGGGGGAGCAGTTAAACAGTTTATTATGAACAATCAAAGCTGACTTTCAAACAATTTTTTTGGCATCCTTACTTCAGTCACACAATCCTTCAGAAATCCTTTTAACAATCTTATTTTCTAACAAATAAACCCCATTTATTATCATCATCATTATTATTATTATTATTATTAATGTTGAAAAGAGCTGAGAATATTTTTCAGGTTTTTTTAGGGGGAATAAATCGAAAGAACTGCATTGTTTTTACATTTATTAGAGTTATCTCTATTTGTCACATTTATATTATTTACATCAAGCTTTTGAATGGTATAGTATTGTATATTGTTATTGAAACTTCATAATGTTTCACTTGATTATACGTTTAGTCAGGGATTATAGTTTGGAAAAAGTATTTGGAAAAAGTCTAACTAGTAAAATGTTTACACGTTATGTGAAAACTAGTACAAATAAATAAAAAGAGACTTACTCATGTTTATGATCTCTGCTGAATAAAGTGCTTCATTCTTTTTTCTGAGGAAATCCATTTCTCAAATCCTCAGCCACACCACATCTTTTTGGGGTGAATTATGTCTTAGTCCTCTCATCGCGAAGCAAACAGTAAAATAAAATAAAAACTTGAAGAACAGTGTCAATGCCTTTTCTTCTGTGTGGGCGTGTTCAAGCCGCGCGCTTCAGTTTGAATCTGAATAGCGCGTTCAGCGCGGGGGCGTGGTCACATTAAATATAATGAGCGGAGATATGAAAAATAGACATCGCGTTGTTTTCATATGGATTACTTTATCACAGAATATTTGTTTTCGGCAGCACTTGTTTAGTTTAAAAGTAGACATTCCAGGCTTTCTATAGATATCTCTCTCATGTCTCTTCGTTGAGTATTCACGGAGTTACAGTTCATTTTAATGAAATGTTTGTACATGACGATCAGCGGAGACAAAGACTGTAGACAGCGCACCTTGTTTGCTATCTTTATTTTATAAGTGCACAAAGGTTTTTTGTTATTATGTCTGTATCCAAAAAAAACTAGACCCTTTACAGATTTGATTGATGTATTGCTCTTATCTGTACGATTAAAACTGAAAGTGTAATTTAAGTTCTTTTCGGGGTTATCAGGAGAAAATGACTCAAAACGCATATATGCGTTAATCGACTCGAAAGGGTTAACATGCAGCGCTCTGATTGGCCGAAAGCTTTTCACTCCACTTACACGCTGGGGATCAGCGGCAGAATCAGCGTCGTTGATTGCATAGAAACTGAAATCGGCGAAATGTGAGAAGCAATAAAATGTGTACGTTGAGAGCAGCGAATCGTGCAAGTGTACTTATGGGTCAAAATGCGTACAGAGTATGAAAAATGCGTACATGTTGGCAGGTCTGTAATTTCCAACTGGATTCGTCTGAAAGAAGAAAGTCATATACACCTAGGATGACTTCAGGGTGAGTAATTTATGTGCTCATTTTCATTTTTGGGTGAACTAACCCTTTAAATGGTAAAACTTGTTTCTGTAATCAGGCTCTCAAAGTGTATTAATATTTGGATTTAGATTTATCAAGCCAATTTATCTGTTATCGGCTTCCAAATGTAAAGAATTAATGGTTATCAGTATCGGCCAAAATTTTCATATTTGTGCTTCCCTTAGATTTTATGAATACATAGTCCATCGTGGTGGTTTTGTTTTGAACTACATTTTACTGGGAGGTGGTTTTAACACCAAGTCTAAATCTAAACTTTAAATCTTACCCTCATCGGCCTCTCTACTTCTCTTCGCTCGTCCTTTTTTTGTTTGTCTCTGTAAACCAGAAGCTGATGTGGGACTTTCACCTATAAACTCAAATATTATTGCTTGATTGCCCTAAATTCATAAGTACATTCTTTTGATTAAAAGAGCTATAAATGTAAATGTACTGACAAAATAAAGTCAATGGTGTTCTCTTAAAAATGAGTCCAGTAGCTAAAGCCAATACTTAAAATATACACAATACAACTGCATTGGTGATAAAACATACATAACATACTGCATACTGATGGATGAAGCGTGTTAAGGTTCTTTCCTCGAAAGCTCTCAGTGCCTTGCGCCATTGCGAACAGAAGCTTACTTATCTTGGCAATTTGAAATGTTTTGTCAGTCTGTCTGTAAAAGTCCCGGTGTACTCTGATGTCATGACCCATGAACCGTGCAACTTGCTCCAGCTCTTGTTCAGTAAGGTCCAAGAGTTGGCAGAGTGTGACAACCTGTTTTCTTAATTAAGTTGACCTTAGGAGTTCGGGGTTTTCTGCTTTGCTTTCTTCTGCATATTTACGCAGACAGTCACATCCACGTATGTTTGTCATCACACCAGGTCTTGCAAAGAGATAGGGATTTTCAGCAAGTACACCAGCTTCTTCTCTCCTTTTGTTAATATCTTACTCAGCTCCTTTTCTAACGGTGACAAGGTTTCATAGATGTCCTCATTAATGGCACTTGTGCTTGCTTTCTTGTAGATCTCAAGAGTCAAGCGTGATGCTTCCCCTTCCCGCCGCTTGTTTAAAATAATGACCTGCGCCAGAACAGTCTCGTTTAATGCCTTGTATGCTCTTAAACTCATTTGCGGAGTCAGTTCCTCTCTTGCTTTGTCTTCTACCAGCCTGAGATGGTCTCTCAGAGCAATCACATTTCTGGTGAGGGGGATGTCATCTTCTTTATTCCATTTGTTTTCTTGTATGGTTTGGTGAGCGGAGATAGAAACACTGTTCCTCCAATTTTTTTCCAAGAGTTCATAGAATTTTTTTGTTTTCTTCTCTGCCAGATCGTCATCATTCATAAGAGCCTGTCCAGTCATGACCTCCACAGCCCCTTTAAGGCAGAATCCAATTTTGACTGCTGTTGAAGGTTTTCCATATTCATTTTTGCCTGGACTGAACTGTGTAAGACGCTTAGCAATATTGACAACAAGCTGAAATCTGGATTGTACACACAAATCTTCTAGAGTGTTGACAGTCTTGTCCATATCTTTAGCAACTAACATGAACCGGCCAAGCTCCCGCATTCTTTGAGCAATGTACTGGTGCCTTCACGCGGCCATGTTTTGCATATAACGATTCACCATACTTGCTAATCAGGGAATCCCTTCTGATGTGAAATGACACATCGTCCTGTCGCATGTTGTTGATGATCGACTGACATCCATCGGGGGAGGCTGATATTGGAAGCAGGCATGCAGCACGACTCTGTACTCTCCCTTGTGTACTTTTTGTCTCACTTTTCATGCATGACTTCTTGGTTTTGCATGAGGACTGATGTCTCCACAGGTCCTTTTTCCTGAACATGCCGAAACAATATGGGCAAGGCAAGTAATCCTTTACAGAAGCTTTTTCAGAGGGCTGCTTCCATGTAACTATTTGTCCTCTGCCTTTCTCCAGAACTTCTGCGTTATGTTTAAAGTCTCCTTTATTGCGCAGCTGTTCCAGAAGTGTCTTTCTTTCTTTCGATCTTAATGGAAAGCTGAAGGCATATGCCACATCTTTGACTTCTATATGCTTTCTCTCCAAATGCCTTGAAATCTTTGATTGTGCCTGGCTACATTAAAGGCAATAATGTTTTTTGTCCCATGCTCGTTTACAGTTTTCCCTTTTAGTACACGTTTTTAGAGTCACAGCTGATTTGTCTTTATTAGGGGCCAAGCACCGAAGGTGCGTAGGACCCTCTTGTTTTTGTTGGCGTTCTTATTATTAGGGGCCAAGCACCGAAGGTGCGAGGCACCTATTGTTTTTGTTGGCGTTCTTATTATTAGGGGCCAAGCACCGAAGGTGCGTAGGCACCTATTGTTTTCGTTGGCGTTATTAGGGGCCAAGCACCGAAGGTGCGTAGGCACCTATTGTAATCGTTGGCGTTATTATTATTCTTCTTCTTCTTCTTCTTCTTCTTCCGCCGCAAGTCTATGGCAGCCCATAGAACCGATTGCGGGAAAGTTGTATAATTTGGCACACTGATAGAGGACAGTCCCAACATTAACTATAGCAAATTTGAAGTCTCTATCTCCTACTCTCTAGCGCCACCACTTGTCCAAACTTTCAATGTTTGTATGCTAATAACTTTTGAACCGTAAGCCAGAAAATGGAAATTCTTTTTTCCTCTGAATCCTTGGCTCATGCCAAGTCGAATGAACCCCAAAATTCAAAAATCGCAAGGTTTAGTTTTTTCGCTATTTTCAATTATTCGAAAAACCTACTTTTTCGAACTCGTCCTAGACGGTTAGTCCGATTGCCACGAAAATTGGCTCAGATCATCTTCAGACCATGCTGGCAAAAAGTTATGGAATTCAAGTTGATTCGTCCAACTGTTGTCGAATGACACGTAAACAAATTTGACGAAAAGCACGCAAACATGCACGTGAGGCTATATCCCGGCAACGGTTTGTCATATTGAGACCAAACTTGGCGTGTGTTATAACAAGCATGAACTGAGACTACCTGCAGTGTTTCGACACAGCGCCACCTAGTGGTCAGGAGATATGAAAAATGCATATTTTGGCTTATAACTACTGAATGGTTTGGCCAAAAATCACACAACTGGTCTCTTTAGATTCAGTGAGTCATGTCGAGTCAAATGATATCCAATTTTCCTGTGTCGGCCATTTTAGGCGTCGGCCATTTTGAATTATGATTTAAAATGCTGTATTTTTTGAACGCAGCATCGTATCGTTTCGCAAATAATTACAAAAATATTCGGCTCCATGCCCTGAAGGTACTCAAAAAGTTTGGTGGCAGCGCCACCTTGTGGCCAATAGTTATAATGAAATATCACATAAATGCTAATAACTTTTGAATAAATTAGTCTATTAAAATTTAAATGGTCTCGCTATATTCTGTGGGTCATGCCGAGAGTATTGATACCAATAATGTGAAAATTGGCCTTACTTCCTGTCCGCCATTTTGCTTAATGTTGAAAACCTACTTTTTCGAACTCCTCCTAGACCGTTAGCCCAATTTTCACCAAATTTGACGTGCATCATCTTCAGACCATGCTGGCAAAAAGTTATGGATTTTGTGTCAATATACGTAACGGTTCTCATTTAGCGCATCAACGAATTTGCTGGAAGGGTGCCAAAATGCATTTGAGGCTGTATCTCTGCAACACTTTGACATATTTGCACCAAACTTTGTATGTGTCATCGCCACCTCACACTGACCATGCCACATAAATTTGGTAACAGCGCCACCTATTGGTCAAGAGTAATAAACCATTCATTAACCATGAGTAATTACACTTTTTAAAATGCTAATAACTTTTTAATGCATTAGCCTATTTGAAGGAAACTGGGCTCAAAATATTCCCTGGCTTATGCCGATAACACAGATACCAAATATACCACGGTAAGCTGAACTTCCGGTCCGCCATTTTGATTTATGTTGAAAACATACTTTTTCGAACTCCTGATCAACCGTATGTCCGATTTTCACCAAATTCGAATCAAATGATCTTCAGGCTATACTGATTCAAAGTTATGGATTTTGAGTCGATAGACAAAACCGTTTTCGCATACCACATCGACGAATTTGAGGCACAATGAGAAAATGACACTTGAGGCTGTATCCCTGGAATGCTTTGGCATATTGACACCAAACTTTGTGTGTGTCATTGAAAAGACACACAGAGTACATCAAATTGATTTTATAACAGTGTCACCTATTGGTCAAGCTTGATAAACCAAGTAATCATGCTACTAGAGGTGGTATTGGTGTTTTTTTTTTTTTGCCATTTCAAATACAATAATTCCAAAATTGTTATTTTGATTTTCACCAAATTTGATTTGGATCATCTTCAGACCATGCTGGCAAAAAGTTATGGAATTTGTGTCGATACACGTAACCGTTTTCAATTAGCGTACCAACGAATTTGCTGGAAAGATGCCAAACTGCATCTGAGGCTGTATCTCTGCAAAGGTTGGAGATATTTACACAAAACTTAATATGTGACATTGTCACATCACATTGACCACGCCACATCATTTTGGTCACAGCGCCACCTATTGGTCAAGAGTAATAAACCAATCAATAACCGCTAATTATTACATTTCCAATAATGCTAATAACTTTTGATTGCATTAGCCTATTATCATGAAACATGTCTCAAAATTTTCCTTGGGACATGCCGACAACATACATACCAATTATGTCATATTAAGCAAAACTTCCTGTCCGCCATTTTGATTCATGTTGAAAACCTTTTTTTTTAAACTCATCCTCAACCGTTTGTCTGATTTTCACCAAAATTGAATCAGATCATCTTCAGACCGTGCTGACAAAAAGTTATGGATTTCGTGTCAATAGACGAAACCGTTTTTGTACAGCGCTGCTTCAGATGTCAGGCATCTTCACAAAATGAGTCTGAGGCTATATCTCTGCAAAGCCCATTAGTGGTCTTCCGGTGACATCTAGTGGTCGTAAATGCAATTTATCATACAACACTGTCTCTTTAACCTTTATAACTGTTATATGTTGTCTTAATTTCATTCCAAAGAAGCATACGCAATTTATGTATAATTTCACAGTCTAGATAATAGTACTGCACTGATTTTAAATACCTAGATATGGCTGACAGTAAAAGAATAGAACAGAATTACAGACACACACAAAATGAAATGTTTAAACTACTATATAATACTCAATAAGCATGCTTAAACCCACACACAGATGCACACATTTTGTTATATATATAGATAATTAAAATAAATGATGAAAACCTATTGCAAGTCTTCTGTTTTTATGGGCTTCTATGTCATTTTTCAGGTTTCATTGCAATCATAATCTGGCATAATTATAAACACTAGATATATCTGTATGAATAAATTGGTAAACTTTGACTCAATGTGATCTGAAATGCTTGAACAGTAATATTAAATAATAGTTATATACATTTTTTCTAGATGAATCCCTCAACAAGCCCATAAACTGTAATGTTTTAGTCTTTAGTGAGCTCATTAGTGGTCTTCCGGTGACATCTAGTGGTTATAATTGCATTTTTTTTATTCAACACTGGTTTTTGAAGCTTTATAAATATTACAGTGTTTCTTTTTTACCTAATCTCTGTTAAATTTTGCATGATTGTTTAGAAAAAATACAGATCTAATGCATGTGTGATTATATTACCCCTTTTTTTTGCAGTTTAATGCCATTCACAACAGAAATCTTTTGTTTTTTAGGCCTGTTTAAATGTTATCTAACCAAAGGACAAAATACAACATATTTTTTCAAAGTTATTGATCTAGAGAGTCCTGAGAATATTACTGCAGTGGTTTGATCAAGACTGAACAAAAAACCAGGTGACCCAAAACATTCAAATTCGTGGACCAATTTTATGAAAAAGGCTATAACTCGGGAACAAAATGAGATATCTTCACCAAACTCAGAACTCATATGCATGAACAAAAACTTTAGTCAAATTATTTTTTTTTTCCATATCTGCCACTTGGTGGCGCTACAGGATGAAAAAAAAAACTAAAATGGCTATAACTAAGCAACCGCTGATCCAATCAACTTGAAAATTGGTATGGCCCAATGTGGCATAAGTGTCTATGAGGAATTTCACTTATCTTAAAAAACATGGCCGCCATTGGCCAAACAACTTTAAGCACCTATTTGACAAGGTTAATGGAAGTCGATCGGAACGAAACTCGGTGGGCATGTTCGACTCATTGCCCTAAAGGTCTGTAAGTATTTTGAAAGAAATTGCCCACAACATTGTCACCTCCCACAGAACACAACAAAGCAATTTGATTACAGCGCCAACTATTTTCCAAAAATGATAATGCATCATTTTACTGGAGTTTTACTGGCTGTTTCAATTACACTCTTCCAATAATTGCTTTTCTTACTCGTTGCATTTGGTCTGATGCTCCATGCCATGCTTAGCTCCTCGCTGTGGAACTTTTATTAACGATTTTCAGCCATTTCAATTACAATCATGCAATTATTAATTTCATTATTCATTGTTGCATTTGGTCTGATGCTACATATGCTTAGCTCCTGATGTTGCCGCTGGAATGCTTGGCCCCGTGATTGCTGCTTGCAGCTATATTTATTATTATTATTCTTCTTCTTCTTCTTCCGCCGCAAGTCTATGGCAGCCCATAGAACCGTTTGCGGGAAAGTTGTATAATTTGGCACACTGATAGAGGACAGTCCCAACATTAACTATAGCAAAATTGAAGCCTCTAACTCCTACTCTCTAGCGCCACCACTTGTCCAAACTTTCAATGTTTGTATGCTAATAACTTTTGAACCGTAAGCCAGAAAATGGAAATTCTTTTTTCCTCTGAATCCTTGGCTCAGGCCAAGTCGAATGAACCCTAAAATTCAAAAATCGCAAGGTTTAGTTTTTTCGCTATTTTCAATTATTCGAAAAACCTACTTTTTCGAACTCGTCCTAGACGGTTAGTCCGATTTCCACGAAAATTGGCTCAGATCATCTTCAGACCATGCTGGCAAAAAGTTATGGAATTCAAGTTGATTCGTCCAACTGTTGTCGAATGACACGTAAACAAATTTGACGAAAAGCACGCAAACATGCACGTGAGGCTATATCCCGGCAACGGTTTGTCATATTGAGACCAAACTTGGCGTGTGTTATAACAAGCATGAACTGAGACTACCTGCTGTGTTTCGACACAGCGCCACCTAGTGGTCAGGAGATATGAAAAATGCATATTTTGGCTTATAACTACTGAATGGTTTGGCCAAAAATCACACAACTGGTCTCTTTAGATTCAGTGAGTCATGTCGAGTCGAATGATATCCAATTTTCCTGTGTCGGCCATTTTAGGCGTCGGCCATTTTGAATTATGTTTCAAAATGCTGTATTTTTTGAACGCAGCATCGTATCGTTTCGCAAATAATTACAAAAATATTCGGCTCCATGCCCTGAAGGTACTCAAAAAGTTTGGTGGCAGCGCCACCTTGTGGCCAATAGTTATAATGAAATATCACATAAACGCTAATAACTTTTGAATAAATTAGTCTATTAAAATTAAAATGGTCTCGCTATATTCTGTGGGTCATGCCGAGAGTATTGATACCAATAATGTGAAAATTGGCCTTACTTCCTGTCCGCCATTTTGCTTAATGTTGAAAACCTACTTTTTCGAACTCCTCCTAGACCGTTAGCCCAATTTTCACCAAATTTGACGTGAATCATCTTCAGACCATGCTGGCAAATAGTTATGGATTTTGTGTCGATATACGTAACGGTTCTCATTTAGCGCATCAACGAATTTGCTGGAAGGGTGCCAAAATGCATTTGAGGCTGTATCTCTGCAACACTTTGACATATTTGCACCAAACTTTGTATGTGTCATCGCCACCTCACACTGACCATGCCACATAAATTTGGTAACAGCGCCACCTATTGGTCAAGAGTAATAAACCATTCATTAACCATGAGTAATTACACTTTTTAAAATGCTAATAACTTTTTAGTCCATTAGCCTATTGCAAAGAAACTGGGCTCAAAATATTCCCTGGCTTATGCTGATAACATAGATACCAAATATGCCAGTGTTTACTGAAGTTCCGGTCCACCATTTTGATTTATGTGGAAAACCTACTTTTTCGAACTCCTCATGAACCGTATGTCCAATTTTCACCAAATTCGAATCAGATGATCTTCAGACTATGTTGACACAAAGTTATGGATTTTGAGTCGATAGACAAAACCGTTTTCGCATACCACATCGACGAATTTGAGGCACAATGAGAAAATTACACTTGAGGCTGTATCCCTGGAATGCTTTGGCATATTGACACCAAACTTTGTGTGTGTCATTGAAAAGTCACACAGAGTACACCAAATTGATTTTATAACAGTGTCACCTATTGGTCAAGCTTGATAAACCAAGTAATCATGCTACTAGAGGTGGTATTGGTGTTTTTTTTTTTGCCATTTCAAATACAATAATTCCAAAATTGCTGTTATTGCTCATTAATGTATTTGGTGTGATGCTTTATGCGATGCTTAGCTACTACATTTGCCGTTGGAGTGCTTGGCCCCGTAATTGCTGCTTGCAGCTATATTTATTATTATTATTCTTCCGACTGGGAGTCTATGGCAGCCCATAGAACCGAATGCGGGAAAGTTGTTTTGGTTTGACATTCTGATAGAGGACAGTGCCAACATTAAGTACACCAATTTTGGTGTGTCTAAGACATTCCCTCTAGCGCCACCAACTGTCCAAAGTTTCACTTTTATTTTGTTAATAACTTTTTGACCGTAAGGCCAATCAACAAAAATCTTTTTTCCTCTGATTTCTGAGCTCATGCCAATTTGAATGCATCCTATCGAGTCATTTTCCGTCATAGAAATATGGCCGCCATTTTGAATTTTTAAAAAAACCTACTTTTTCGAACTCGTCCTAGACGGTTTGTCCGATTCACACGAAAATTGAACCAGATCATCTTCAGGCAGTGCTGACCAAAAGTTATGCAAATCAAATTGATTCGTGAAACTGTTTTTCGATAAACGCTCAAACAAATTTTACGTAAAGCTTACAAAAACAGTCGTAAGGCTGTATCTCTGCAACGATTTATCGTATTCAGACCAAACCTGGTCCATATCATGAAAAGCATAACCTGAGGCTACTTGCTGCGTTTCGGTGCAGCGCCACCTACTGGTCCAGAGATATGAAAAATTGCTATTTTTGCTTATAACTTCTAAAACAGTTTGTCCAAAAATCATAAATTTGGTCTTGTTAGATTCAGGGCAACATGCCGAGTCAACTGATATCCAATTTTACCATTTCGGCCATTTTTGACTGTCGGCCATTTTGAATTTGTGCTAAAATGCTGTATTTTCAGAACGCATCAACGGATTGTTACGAAACATGGTATGGGTTCATCAGCACAATGTCCTGAAGGAGCATGAGAAGTTTCGAAACAGTGCCACCTAGTGGTGATCTTCTTTTTTTAAATGCTTATAACTTTGGGTGTGGTCGACTTATTTTCACGAGACTCATCAAATTGGACTCCTGAAACCTTACCGAGTCCTACGATACCAAACATGCTAGGTTTTGCCTTACGGTTTTGTGTAGCGTTGTGATTTAGCGCTTAAAAAACATTTGGCTATATCTTCGAAACCGCTTGTCTGATCGAGACGAAACCACCGTCAGAAGTTCGGAAACATAGGTCGATAGCTATACACCAATGCCCAAATGCAAAAATATTGATAGTAAGGGGTAGTATATCAATCAAAGTCAAGAGTCAGTCGTTGAAAACCTACTTTTTCGAACTCCTCCTAGACCGTTGCTCAGATTTTCACCAAATTTGATTTGGATCATCTTCAGACCATGCTGGCAAAAAGTTATGGAATTTGTGTCGATACACGTAACCGTTTTCAATTAGCGTACCAACGAATTTGCTGGAAAGATGCCAAACTGCATCTGAGGCTGTATCTCTGCAAAGGTTGGAGATATTTACACAAAACTTAATATGTGACATTGTCACATCACATTGACCACGCCACATCATTTTGGTCACAGCGCCACCTATTGGTCAAGAGTAATAAACCAATCAATAACCGCTAATTATTACATTTCCAATAATGCTAATAACTTTTGATTGCATTAGCCTATTATCATGAAACATGTCTCAAAATGTTCCTTGGGACATGCCGACAACATACATACCAATTATGTCATATTAAGCAAAACTTCCTGTCCGCCATTTTGATTCATGTTGAAAACCTTTTTTTTTAAACTCATCCTCAACGACCATTCCAAATAATTGGCAACAGCCCCACCTTTTGTTTACACGTGATAAGCCAATATATTCCTATACTAGTTGTTGTGTTTATTGTTTTTTCAAGCCATTTTTTGCCTAAAATCATCTTAAACTGTCTTAATTGCTTCATTCCTGCCGTTCGTCTGAAGCTTTCTTCTGTAGTGCTTGGCCCCGTTATTGCTGCTTGCAGCTATATTTCTTCTTCTTCTTCTTCCGCCGCAAGTCTATGGCAGCCCATAGAACCGTTTGCGGGAAAGTTGTATAATTTGGCACACTGATAGAGGACAGTCCCAACATTAACTATAGCAAATTTGAAGCCTCTAACTCCTACTCTCTAGCGCCACCACTTGTCCAAACTTTCAATGTTTGTATGCTAATAACTTTTGAACCGTAAGCCAGAAAATGGAAATTCTTTTTTCCTCTGAATCCTTGGCTCAAGCCAAGTCGAATGAACCCTAAAATTCAAAAATCGCAAGGTTTAGTTTTTTCGCTATTTTCAACTTTTCGAAAAACTTACTTTTTCGAACTCGTCCTAGACGGTTTGTCCGATTTTCACGAAAATTGGCTCAGATCATCAACAGACCATGCTGGCAAAAAGTTATGGAATTCAAGTTGATTCGTCCAACCGTTCTCGAATGACACGTGAAAAAATATGACGAAAAGCACGCAAAAATACACGTGAGGCTATATCTCCGCAACGGTTTGGCGTATTGAGACCAAACTTGGTGTGTGTTATAATAAGCATGACCTGAGACTACCTGCAGTGTTTCGACATAGCGCCACCTAGTGGTCAGGAGATATGAAAAATGCATATTTTGGCTTATACCTTCTGAATGGTTTGGCCAAAAATTACAAAACTGGTCTCTGTAGATTCAGTGCCTCATGTCGAGTCGATTGATATCCAATTTTCCCGTGTCGGCCATTTTAGGCGTCGGCCATTTTGAATTATGTTTCAAAATGCTGTATTTTTTGAACGCATCATCGTATCGTTTCGCAAATAATTACAAAAATATTCGTCTCCATGCCCTGAAGATACGCAAAAAGTTTGGTGGCAGCGCCACCTTGTGGCCAATAGTTATAATGAAATATCACATAAATGCTAATAACTTTTGAATAAATTAGACTATTAAAATTAAAATGGCCTCCCTATATTCTGTGGGTAAAGCCAAGAGCATTGATACCAATTATTCGAATATTGGCCATACTTCCTGTCCGCCATTTTGATTAATGTTGAAAATCTACTTTTTCGAACTCCTCCTAGACCGTTAGTCCGATTTTCACCAAATTTGAGGTGTATCATCTTCAGACCATGCTGGCAAAAAGTTATGGATTTCGTGTCGATATATGAAACGGTTCTCATTAAGCGCATCAACGAATTTGTTGGAAGGGTGCCAAAATGCATTTGAGGCTGTATCTCTGCAACGCTTTGACATATTTACACCAAACTTTGTACGTGTCATCGCTACCTCACACTGACCATGCCACATAAATTTGGTAACAGCGCCACCTATTGGTCAAGAGTAATAAACCATTCATTACCCATGAATAATTACACTTATAAAAATGCTAATAACTTTTTAATGCATTAGCCTATTGCAACGAAACTGGTCTCAAAATATTCCCTGGTTTATGCCGAAAACATAGATACCAAATATGCCAGATTAAGCTGAACTTCCGGTCCGCCATTTTGATTTATGTTGAAAACCTACTTTTTGAACTCCTCATCAGCCGTTAGTCCAATTTTCACCAAAATTTAATCAGATGATCTTCAGACTGTGCTGACAAAAGTTATGAATTTTGTGTCGATAGACAAAACCGTTTTTGCATACCACAGCGACGAACTTGAGGCACAATGACAAAATGACACTTGAGGCTGTATCTCTGCAATGCTTTGGCATATTGACACCAAACTTTGTTTGTGTCATTGAAAAGTCACACAGAGTACACCAAATTGACTTGATAACAGCACCACCTATTGGTCAATTTTGATAAGCCAGTAAATCATGCTACTAGAGGTTGTATTTATGATTTTTTTAGCCATTTCAATTACAATAATCCTAAAATTGCTGTTATTGCTCATTAATGCATTTGGTGTGATGCTCCATGCCATGCTTAGCTCCTACATTTGCCGTTGGAGTGCTTGGCCCCGTAATTGCTGCTTGCAGCTATATTTATTATTATTATTCTTCCGACTGGGAGTCTATGGCAGCCCATAGAACCGAATGCGGGAAAGTTGTTTTGGTTTGACATTCTGATAGAGGACAGTGCCACCATTAAGTACACCAATTTTGGTGTGTCTAAGACATTGCCTCTAGCGCCACCAACTGTCCAAAATTTCACTTTTATTTTGTTAATAACTTTTTAACCCTATGGCCAATCAACGAAATTCTTTTTTCCTCTAATTTCTGAGCTCATGCCGATTCCATTGCACCCTACGAAGTCATTTTCCATCATAAAAATATGGCCGCCATTTTGAATTTTTTTAAAAACCTACTTTTTCGAACTCGTCCTAGACCGTTTGTCCGATTCGCACAAAAATTGAACCAGATCATCCTCAGGCAGTGCTGACCAAAAGTTATGCAAATCAAATTGATTCGTCAAACCGTTTTCGATAAACTCTCTAACAAATTTTACGTAGTGCTTACAAAAACAGTCGTAAGGCTGTATCTCGGCAACAACTTATCCTATTCAGACCAAACTTGGTACATGTCATAACAAGCATGACCTGAGGCAACATGCTGCGTTTCGGCGCAGCGCCACCTACTGGTCCGAAGATATGAAAAATTGTTATTTTTGCTTATAACTTCTAAACAGTTTGTCCAAAAATCATAAAATTGGTCTTGTTAGATTCAGGGCAACATGCCGAGTCAACTGATATCCAATTTTACCATTTCAGCCATTTTGACTGTCGGCCATTTTGAATTTTGTGCTAAAATGCTGTATTTTCAGAACGCATCAACGGATTGTTACGAAACATGGTATGGGTCATCAGCACAATGTCCTGAAGGAGCATGAGAAGTTTCGAAACAGTGCCACCTAGTGGTGATCTTCTTTTTTTAAATGCTTATAACTTTGGGTGTGGTCGACTTATTTTCACGAGACTCATCAAATTGGACTCCTGAAACCTTACCGAGTCCTACTATACCAAACATGCTAGGTTTTGCCTTACGGTTTGTGTAGCGTTGTGATTTAGCGCTTAAAAAACATTTGGCTATATCTTCGAAACCGCTTGTCTGATCGAGACGAAACCACCGTCAGAAGTTCGAAAACATAGGTCGATAGCTATACGCCAATGCCCAAATGCCAAAATATTGATAGTAAGGGGTAGTAATATTCAATCAAAGTCAAGAGTCAGTCGTTTTTTACGTGTTTTTTCATGTAAATGTCTATAACTCTGAAGTGAATTGAGATATTTTCACCAAAATTGACGTGCATATGTATGGGCTCACTCTGATGACACATTAAAAAAATGGTGGGACTGAGCCTCTTGGTGGCGCTATAATACAGCAAAACATGGAATTCCCATTGACTTCAATACACTTATGTGAAATAAAAGGCTATACTAAACAAATGCATTGGTGTTATATTCCGAAACTCAGAATGTGCCAACAACACCATCCCCTGAAGGTACTCAAAATATTTCGAAAAAGCGCCACCTAGTGGTCAAAAGTTATAACTGAATTTACATAAAGGCTAATAACTTTTGAAAAGATCTGGCTATTGACATGTCACTGATCTTAATAGATTCCTTGGGTCAAGCCGAGAACATATATAGCAAGTTTTCCTTATTTGGCTGAACTTCCTGTCCGCCAATTTGATTAATGTTGAAAACCTACTTTTTTGAACTCCTCCTAGACCGTTAGTCAGATTTTAACCAAATTTGACATGGACATTCTTCAGACCATGCTGGCAAAATGTTATGGATTTCATGTCGATATACGAAACGGTTCTCATTTAGCACATCAATGAAGCTGCTAGAAGGGTGCCAAAATACATTTGAGGCTGTATCTCTGCAAAGCTTTGACATATTTGCACCAAACTTTGTATGTGTCATCATCACCTCACACTGACCATTCCAAAATAATTTGGCAACAGCCCCACCTATTGTTTACACGTGATAAGCCAATATATCCTATTACTAGTTGTTGTGTTTATTGTTTTCAAGCCATTTTGCCAAAAATCATCTTAAAACTGTCTTAATTGCTCATTCCTGCCATTCGTCTGAAGCTTTCTTCTGTAGTGCTTGGCCCCGTTATTGCTGCTTGCAGCTATATTTATTAGGGGCCAAGCACCGAAGGTGCGAGGCACCTATTGTTTTTGTTGGCGTTCTTATTATTATTAGGGGCCAAGCACCGAAGGTGCGTAGGCACCTATTGTTTTCGTTGGCGTTATTAGGGGCCAAGCACCGAAGGTGCGTAGGCACCTATTGTTTTCGTTGGCGTTATTATTATTATTAGGGGCCAAGCACCGAAGGTGCGAAGGCACCTATTGTGTTTGTTGGCGTTATTAGGGGCCAAGCACCGAAGGTGCGAAGGCACCTATTGTGTTTGTTGGCGTTATTATTAGGGGCCAAGCACCGAAGGTGCGTAGGACCCTCTTGTTTTTGTTGGCGTTCTTATTATTATTATTATTATTCTTCCGACTGGGGGTCTATGGCAGCCCATAGAACCGAATGCGGGAAAGTTGTAATGGTTTGACATTCTTATAGAGGACAGTGCCCACATTAAGTACACCAATTTTGGTGTGTCTAAGACATTCCCTCTAGCGCCACCAACTGTCCAAAATTTCACTTTAATTTTGTTAATAACTTTTTGACCGTGAGGCCAATCATCAAAATTCTTTTTTCATCTGATTTCTGAGCTCATGCCGATTCGATTGCACCCTAGCAAGTCATTTTCCGTCACATAAATGTGGCCGCCATTTTGAATTTTTTGAAAAACCTACTTTTTCGAACTCGTCCTAGACGGTTTGTCCGATTCACACGAAAATTGAACCAGCTCATCTTCAGGGAGTGCTGACCAAAAGTTATGCAAATCAAATTGATTCGTCAAACCGTTTCCGATAAACGCTCAAACAAATTTTACGTAACGCTTACAAAAACAGTCGTATGGCTGTATCTCTGCAACGACTTATCCTATTCAGACCAAACTTGGTACATGTCATAACAAGCATGACCTGAGGCTACATGCTGCGTTTCGGCGCAGCGCCACCTACTGGTCCGGAGATATGAAAAACTGCTATTTTTGCTTATAACTTCTGAATAGTTTGTCCAAAAATCATAATATTGGTCTTGTTAGATTCAGGGCAACATGCCGAGTTGACTGATATCCAATTTTACCATTTCGGCCATTTTGACTGTCGGCCATTTTGAATTTTGTGCTAAAATGCTGTATTTTAAGAACGCATCAACGGATTGTTACGAAACTTGGTATGGGTCATCAGCACAATGTCCTGAAGGAGCGTGAAAAGTTTCGAAACAGCGCCACCTAGTGGTGATCTTCTTTTTTAAAATGCTTATAACTTTGGGTGTGGTCGACGTATTTTCACCAGACTCATCAAATTGGACTCCTGAAACCTTACAGAGTCCTACAATACCAAACATGCTAGGTTTCGCTTTACGGTTTGTGTAGCGTTGTGATTTAGCGCTTAAAAAACATTTGGCTATATCTTTGAAACCGCTTGTTTGATCGAGACGAAACCACCGTCAGAAGTTCGGAAACATAGGTCGATAGCTATACGCCAATGCCCAAATGCAAAAATATTGATAGTAAGGGGTAGTACAATTCAATCAAAGTCAAGAGTCAGTCATTTTTTACGTGTTTTTTCATTTAAATGTCTATAACTCTGAAGTGAATTGAGATATTTTCACCAAAATTGACACACATATGTATGGGCTCACTCTGATGACACATAAAACAAATGGTTGGACTGAGCCTCTTGGTGGCGCTATAATAGAACACAACATGAAATTCCCATTGACTTCAATGCAGTTTTCTGAAATAGAATGCTATACTAAACAAATGCATTAGTGTAATATTACGAAACTCAGAATGTGCCAACAACACCATCCCCTGAAGGTACTCAAAATATTTTGAAACAGCGCCACCTAGTGTTCAAAAGTTATAACTCAATTTACATAAAGGCTAATAACTTTTGAATACATCTGGTTATTGACATGATGCTGGTCTTAATAGATTCCTTGGGTCAAGTCGAGAACATAGATACAAAGTTTTCCTTATTTGGCTGAACTTCCTATCCGCCATTTTGATTAATGTTGAAAACCTACTTTTTCGAACTCCTCCTAGACCTTTTGTCAGATTTTCACCAAATTTGACGTGTATCATCTTCAGACCATGCTGGCAAAATGTTATGGATTTCGTGTCGATATACGAAACGGTTCTCATTTAGCGCTTCAATGAACCTGCTGGAAGGGTGTCAAAATGCATTTGAGGCTGTATCTCTGCAAAGCTTTGACATATTTGCACCAAACTTTGTATGTGTCATCGACACCTCACACTGACCATTCCAAACTAATTTGGTAACAGTGCCACCTATAGGTTACACGTGATAAGCCAATAAATCTTATTACTAGTTGTTGTGTTTATTGTTTTCAAGCCATTTTGCCTAAAATAATCTTAAAACACTTTTAATTACTCATTCCTGCCATTCGTCTGAAGCTTGCTTCTGTAGTGCTTGGCCCCGTTATTGCTGCTTGCAGCTATATTTATTATTATTCTTCTTCTTCCACCCCAAGTCTATGGTAGCCCATAGAACCGATTGCGGGAAAGTTGTATAATTTGGCACACTAATAGAGGACTGTCTGAACATTACCCGTAGCAAATTTGAAGTCTCTAACTCAAACTCTCTAGCGCCACCAATTGTCTAAACTTTCAAAAACTTGATGCTAATAACTCTTGAACCGTAAGCCACAAAATGAAAATTCTTTTTTCCTGTGATTCCTTGGCTCATGCCGAGTCGAATGGACACCGAAATTCAAAAATCGCAAGGCTTAGTTTTTTCGCTATCGTCAATTGTTCGTAAAACCTACTTTTTCGAACTCGTCCTAGGCCGTTGCACCGATTGTCACGAAAATTGAATCAGATAATCTTCAGACCATGCTGGCAAAAAGTTATGGAATTCAAGTTGATTTCTCAAACCGTTTCCGAATAGCTCATGAACGAATTCTTCGAAAAGCACGCAAACGTGAACGTGAGGCTATATCTCCGCAACGGTTTGGCCTATTGAGACCAATCTTGGTGGGTCTTATAACAACCATTCCCTGGGACTACCTGCAGTGTTTCGGCGCTGTGCCCCCTAGTGGTCAGGAGATATGAAAAATGCATGTTTTTGCTCATAACTTCTGAACGGTTTTGCCAAAAATCACAAAAGTGGTGTCTTTAGATTCAGTGCATCATTCCGAGTCGAATGATACCGAATTTTCCCAATTCGGCCATTTTGGGCGTCGGCCATTTTGGATTTAGTTGTAAATTGCTGTATCTTAAGAATGAAGTTCCGTATCGTTTCGCAAATAATTACAAAAATGTCCGGCTCCATGCCCTGAATGTACACAAAAAAATTGGGGGCAGCGCCACCTTGTGGTCAATAGTTATAACGATTTTTTCGAAAAATGCTAATAACTTTTGCATACATTAGCCTATTGTAACAAAGCTGATGTTGATAGATTCCTTGGGTCATGCCGAGAACACCGATACCCCATTTGTCAATTTTGGCAAAATTTCCTGTCCGCCATTTTGATTCATGTTGAAAACCTACTTTTTCGAACTCCTCCTAGACCGTTGCTCAGATTTTCACCAAATTTGATTTGGATCATCTTCAGACCATGCTGGCAAAAAGTTATGGAATTTGTGTCGATACACGTAACCGTTTTCAATTAGCGTACCAACGAATTTGCTGGAAAGATGCCAAACTGCATCTGAGCCTGTATCTCTGCAAAGGTTGGAGATATTTACACAAAACTTAATATGTGACATTGTCACATCACATTGACCACGCCACATCATTTTGGTCACAGCGCCACCTATTGGTCAAGAGTAATAAACCAATCAATAACCGCTAATTATTACATTTCCAATAATGCTAATAACTTTTGATTGCATTAGCCTATTATCATGAAACATGTCTCAAAATGTTCCTTGGGACATGCCGACAACATACATACCAATTATGTCATATTAAGCAAAACTTCCTGTCCGCCATTTTGATTCATGTTGAAAACCTTTTTTTTTAAACTCATCCTCAACCGTTTGTCTGATTTTCACCAAAATTGAATCAGATCATCTTCAGACCTTGCTGACAAAAAGTTATGGATTTCGTGTCAATAGACGAAACCGTTTTTGTACAGCGCTGCTTCAGATGTCAGGCATCTTCACAAAATGAGTCTGAGGCTATATCTCTGCAAAGCCCATTGGTGGTCTTCCAGTGACATCTAGTGGTCGTAAATGCAATTTATCATACAACACTGTCTCTTTAACCTTTATAACTGTTATATGTTGTCTTAATTTCATTCCAAAGAAGCATACGCAATTTATGTATAATTTCACAGTCTAGATAATAGTACTGCACTGATTTTAAATAACCTAGATATGGCTGACAGTAAAATAATAGAACAGAATTACAGACACACACAAACATGAAATGTTTAAACTAGTATATTAATACTCAATAAGCATGCTTAAACCCACACACAGATGCACACATTTTGTTATATATATAGATAATTAAAATAAATGATGGGTGATAAAACCTATTGCAAGTCTTCTGTTTTTATGGGCTTCTATGTCTTTTTCCAGGTTTCATTGCAATCATAATCTGGCATAATTATAAACATTAGATATATCTGTATGAATAAATTGGTAAACTTTGACTCAATGTGATCTGAAATGCTTGAACAGTAATATTAAATAATAGTAATATACATTTTTTCTAGATGAATCCCTCAACAAGCCCATAAACTGTAATGTTTTAGTCTTTAGTGAGCTCATTAGTGGTCTTCCGGTGACATCTAGTGGTTATAATTGCAATTTTTTATTCAACACTGGGTTTTGAAGCTTTATAAATATTACAGTGTTCTTTTTTACCTAATCTCTGTTAAATTTTGCATGATTGTTTAGAAAAAATACAGATCTAATGCATGTGTGATTATATTACCCCTTTTTTTTGCAGTTTAATGCCATTCACAACAGAAATCTTTTGTTTTTTAGGCCATTTTAACTGTTATAGCACCAGCTATTTTCTGATCTTAATGAAACTTTGCATGCTTGGTGGGTCATCTTTCACATGTTATAACCAAGTTTCATAAAGTTTTGAGTTTTTGTTTCAGTTTTATAGGCTTTAGGTTACATGTGGCCACGGCCCTTTCCTAAATGACCTCTTATAGCTAACCAAAGGACAAAATGCAACATATTTTTGAAAATTATTGATCTAGAGAGTCCAGAGAATATTATTGCAGTGGTTTGATCAAGACTGAACAAAAAACCAGGTGACCCAAAATATTCAAATTCGTGGACCAATTTTACGAAAAAGGCTATAACTCGGGAACAAAATGAGATATCTTCACCAAACTCAGAACTCATATGCATGAACAAAAACTTTAGTCAAATTATTATTATTTTTTCCATATCTGCCACTTGGTGGCGCTACAGGATGAAAAAAAAAATCAAATGGCTATAACTAAGCAACCGTTGATCCAATCAACTTGAAAATTGATATGGCCCAATGTGGCACAAGTGCTCTATGAGGAATTTCACTTATCTTAAAAAACATGGCCGCCATTGGCCAAACAACTTTAAGCACCTATTTGACAAGGTTAATGGAAGTCGATCGAAACGAAACTCGGTGGGCATGTTCGACTCATTGCCCTAAAGGTCTGTAAGTATTTTGAAAGAAATTGCCCACAACATTGTCACCTCCCACAGAACACAACAAAGCGATTTGATTACAGCGCCACCTATTTTCCAAAAATGATAATGCATCATTTTACTGGAGTTTTACTGGCTGTTTCAATTACACTCTTCCAATAATTGCTTTTCTTACTCGTTGCATTTGGTCTGATGCTCCATGCCATGCTTAGCTCCTCGCTGTGGAACTTTTATTAACGATTTTCAGCCATTTCAATTACAATCATGCAATTATTAATTTCATTATTCATTGTTGCATTTGGTCTGCTTAGCTCCTGATGTTGCCGCTGGAATGCTTGGCCCCGTGATTGCTGCTTGCAGCTATATTTATTATTATTATTCTTCCGACTGGGCGTCTATGGCAGCCCATAGAACCGAATGCGGGAAAGTTGTAATGGTTTGACATTCTGATAGAGGACAGTGCCAACATTAAGTACACCAATTTTGGTGTGTCTAAGTCAATCCCTCTAGCGCCACCAACTGTCCAAAATTTCACTTTAATTTTGTTAATAACTTTTTAACCCTAAGGCCAATCAACGAAATTCTTTTTTCCTCTAATTTCTGAGCTCATGCCGATTCGATTGCACCCTACGAAGTCATTTCCGTCATAGAAATATGACCGCCATTTTGAATTTCTTTAAAAACCTACTTTTTCGAACTCGTCCTAGACGGTTTGTCCGATTCACACGAAAATTGAACCATATCATCCTCAGGCAGTGCTGACCAAAAGTTATGCAAATCAAATTGATTCGTCAAACCGTTTTCGATAAACGCTCTAACAAATTTTATGTAGTGCTTACAAAAACAGTCGTAAGGCTGTATCTTGGCAACGACTTATCCTATTCAGACCAAACTTGGTACATGTCATAACAAGCATGACTTGAGGCTACTTGCTGCGTTTCGGCGCAGCGCCACCTACTGGTCCGGAGATATGGAAAATTGCTATTTTTGCTTATAACTTCTAAACAGTTTGTCCAAAAATCATAACATTGGTCTTGTTAGATTCAGGGCAACATGCCGAGTCGACTGATATCCAATTTTACCATCTCGGCCATTTTGACTGTCGGCCATTTTGAATTTTGTGCTAAAATGCTGTATTTTCAGAACGCATCAACGGATTGTTACAAAAAATGGTATGGGTCATCAGTACAATGTCCTGAAGGAGCGTGAGAAGTTTCGAAACAGCGCCACCTAGTGGTGATCATCCTTATTTAAATGCTTATAACCCTGGGTGTGGTCGACTTATTTTCTCGAGACTCACCAAATTGGACTCCTGAAACCTTACCGAGTCCAACGATACCAAACATTCTAGGTTTCGCCTTACGGTTTGTGTAGCGTTGTGATTTAGCGCTTAAAAAACATCTGGCTATATCTTTGAAACCGCTTGTCTGATCGAGACGAAACCACCGTCAGAAGTTCGGAAACATAGGTCGATAGCTATACGCCAATGCCCAAATGCCAAAATATTGATAGTAAGGGGTAGTAATATTCAATCAAAGTCAAGAGTCAGTCAATTTTTACGTGCTTTTTCATATAAATGCCCATAACTCTGAAGTGAATTGAGATATTTTCACCAAAATTGACACACATATGTATGGGCTCACTCTGAGCAAATATAAAAAAAATGGTTGGACTGAGCCTCTTGGTGGCGCTATAATAGAACAAAACATGAAATTCTCATTGACTTCAATACAGTTTTGTGAAATAAAATGCTATACTAAACAAATGCATTGGTGTAATATTACGAAACTCAGAATGTGCCAACAACACCATCCCCTGAAGGTATTCAAAATATTTTGAAACAGCGCCACCTAGTGGTCAAAAGTTATAACTCAATTTACGTAAAGGCTAATAACTTTTGAATAAATCTGGCTATTGACATGACGCTGGTCTTTGTAGATTCCTTGGGTCAAGTCGAGAACATAGATACAAAGTTTTCCTTATTTGGCTGAACTTCCTGTCCGGCATTTTGATTAATGTTGAAAACCTACTTTTTCGAACTCCTCCTAGACTGTTTGTCAGATTTTCACCAAATTTGACGTGGCTCATCTTCAGAACATGCTGGCAAAATGTTATGGATTTCGTGTCGACATACGAAACGGTTCTCATTTAGCGCATCAACAAATCTGCTTCAAGGGTGCCAAAATGCATTTGAGGCTGTATCTCTGCAAAGCTTTGACATATTTGCACCAAACTTTGTATGTGTCATCGGCACCTCACACTGACCGTTCCAAACTAATTTGGTAACAGCACCACCTATTGGTTACACGTGATAAGCCAATAAATCCTATTACTAGTTGTTGTGTTGATTGTTTTCAAGCCATTTTGCCTAAAATAATCTTAAAACTGTCTTAATTACTCATTCCTGCCGTTCGTCTGAAGCTTGCTTCTGTAGTGCTTGGCCCCGTTATTGCTGCTTGCAGCTATATTTTGCTTTGATTTTCTTGTGGTGTTTCTTGTGTCTTTTCACATAAGTTATGGGTTTGTTTTGTTCTTTAATGGTGCATTTACCTCTTATCTGATCTTCCTCACTCAGACTTCTGTCTGGTCCTTCAAGTTCCTCTTCACTGGACAGACTCTTATATGATGCATCTTTGACTGGACTCGAATCTTCACTGCATGATGATGCAATCTTGGAATCTGGATTGTAATCTGGATCTAATCCAGAACAGCTGGAGACTTCAGATTCAAAGGAATCACTCTCTGGCTCCTCATCTTCCATATCTTTTGACTGTAAGTAAAAAAAAAAAAAAACATAAATCATTATGAGATACAGTTTAACTTTATAGAGACAGTTTACCATAACTAATATACAATAATTTTGAAGATGGACTATATGAATTACTGACACTAAATGATGTCAACTGTAAATGTGTATTATAACAGTACATAACCAAATTGACAAAAGGGTTAGCAGGCATATGACATTTTTGTTTCTTTCTTTTGCTGAAATATTTCAGTTGCAAACTCAGCTACAAACTTGCAAAATTTCAAAGTCTTTAAAACGACACTGCAGTCTAAAGGAATTCGCTTGTTAAGTCTGACGTCACGTAGCAGCGCTTCCGTGTCCAAACGCTCTATCAGTTACCACGAGAAAACAACAAAAGGTGCTAATATAAACTCACAATGTGATTGAATACTAGCGAAAAAGTTAATCTGAACCTTTAACTCCATACTGAAGTCCCAGATAGCCAGACAATGAAAATATAAAAAATACATATAAAAAGTATTTGTGTTTGGGATGCTGTGAGCACGGAGACTGTAGTGTATAACGTAAGTTTGAAAGTGTTTAGCTTAAATGATTAATATGAATAAACAGTGCTCATAAACTGCTGCTGAGGTCATATTCTCAAGTGAAGCCTGGACCCGGAATAAGGCACTTCTTACGTCATCACTTAACAACCGAATAGTTTTAATGAACTGTGAAATAAAATACTTAAGGTCAGGAATTTGATACTTGTTATACACTTCCAATTTTGATTCCTCTTATTGATTCCTTTGTCTGCATTGTAATGTGAATTTAAATCATTCCCGTGCAAAAAGACTCACGCTGCGCACAGATCCAAGGCCACTTCTCAAACCGTATAATGTGCAATACGTTCTCTATACTAACCCTAACCATTGCTTGACACTTATATTAGTTACATCCCTCTACAGACACCTTGGCAATTGAATCGCCATTGGCTAGTTAATATTTTAGTTTACTCACCAGACTGATTGAGATATATATATATATATATATATATATTTGTAAAATGGCATACACTTCTAACATCAGTCAGTCAAGCTTTATAATAATCAAGTATTATTTACATGGTTCCTACAGGTTTCTTCAAGTTAAATTAAAGTCTTTTTAAGACCCTTTTAAGACCATTTGTATAAAAAATTATACCTATTTCACAACCCCACCAGCAAAGGAAAACAAAATCATTGAACTTGTTTTCATTTATTTTTCAAATTTGGAATGGGTTAAAGATAAGCCAAGCAGGTGTGAAAAATAAAAACATTTCAGTAGGCCACAAGACAGTTTGCCGAACAATGTTAAGTTGTTTTTTTAACATTAGCTATCTACTTAATTCCATGTTGGGATTATGGGGAACTGAGAGACCCCTGAACAATAAACATAGAAAACTAGAACTCAACAATACATTAAATTAAGAAACACAGTCAACTCCTTAGCTCTTCACTCAGGGCAGCAATCTCTTTATCAAGGACAGCCAGTTCCATCAACTTCTCCTTAAACGTGACCGCCAGTAAACATTTTAGCGACGTCGGAGTCAGGGAACATGCATTTGAAAAGCTCTGAGATACCCTCATTTCCATTGTAGGACTGATGTTTAGCGATTGTGTTAAGAGTCCACAACACCTTGGCTTTCATTGTTGGTGTGGACCCAAAAGCTGTGTGCAGATCCACTCTAGTTGCGGTCATAGCTGAAGGGTCTGCAGCGCTAGCAGCAAGCTGGCTAAGGGGCCGTTCACATATCGCTTCTTTTACGCGCTCAAGTTCGTTATTTCCAATGTAAGCGTGCGGTATGCACGCTCATAATGGAAAGATACAAAGGCTCTTCAGTGACTTGTCAGTTATTACTGCAGTTCAAGTTTACTCATCCTTAGTAATGATGCAATTCATTACTTTTCTATTCGATTTTAATTTGTTCTTAAAACTTACTATAGCCGAACTATTCTTTTGCTGGCAAATTATATGTACAAGCCAGAGTATGTGAGCGGAGCGGAGTGGGAGCGGAGCGTGGGGTGGAGCGGTGTGATTTTGACAGGAGCGAGAAGCGGATTTTTTAAAAGTCGGAGCGTTGTGGTTTTCACTCACTCCAAGAGCGCTCCACCACCGCTCCATCACGAGTACAATTCATGCCAACGACCCGTAATATAACTGCATATTTAGCATGTATTCACGTTAAACATATTTAACTATAGCTTGATACAGATGGATCTCTCAAATCAGAAGGTTACAATGACGACAATAGCCAAGCGGGAAGTTATAGGTTAGTTCTCTAGGAGTTTGTCTGTTCCTTTTACTGAATATTTTCAGGTCAAAGCATGATTTAAACAGTTACAGCACATTCACACGCAATCGCTTTAGCAAAAATGCATTCAAACAAATGTAATCTTACAGTGTTACTTCATCTGTATCTAATTTTGAATGAGCAGAAATCTGTAAGAAATGCATTGATCTGTAGATAAAATAAAAATGTACTGTTATTTTCACCACAAACAAAACTTGCACAGCAGAATACAGTAATTATACCTTTTAATGCTGACATCCATGTTATTAGTTTTGCATGTGGTAGGAAAAAAAAAGTTTGCACACAATAGCCTAAACCACTTTGAAACTCTCCTGTTATTTTATTTTTTATTTTTATATAGGCTATGTTATGAACATAACATTTCAAACATACTGAAATACTTTAGCCACGGAGCGAAGGTGGAGCGGTGTTTCTGGTATCACTGAGCGCGGAGTGGAGCGGGAGCGGGAAATTGTGAACCCGGAGCGGTGCTGGAGCAGAGTGATTATTAAATGCTCTGAGCACGGAGGGGAAATTGTTGCCGCTCCACTCCGCTCACATATTCTGGTACAAGCAGCGCGATGTCTAACACCCTCCTCCCTCACCACTAACCTTCACGAGGCCTGAATTCAGAAACTCATACCTGTGCTCTAAACCCCTCCCCCTCCCCCCACCAGTGCGATCTCTAACACCCCCCCCCTCCCCCACCACTAACCTTCACGAGGCCTGAGATCAGAAACTCATACCTGTGCTCTAAACCCCTCCCCCCACCAAAGTTCTGAAGACAATCAATGTCAGGGATCATAAAATCATACCTGTGAGGTAAAAGTGTGTGATAATTTTATTTATATATATATATATATATATATATATATATATATATATATATATATATATATATATATATATATATATATATATATATATGGGTCAGTGACATATGTACCATAAAAAAGTGTTTTTTCAAAAATTTCAAATAACAGGCATAAAAATGGTTGACTTTTGTTCTACTAACTCTCATCTTTATAGAAACATATGTTGTTTCAAAATTTTCAATTGGAATCAGAATTTATGTGACAATTTGTTGTATTAGTGCTTACAATCGTCATATGGTGTGACATGAAAATAATTGTATATAAACTGAAAATGGATTATATCTTTCTTAAGTTACTCACTTTATCAAAGTCATTTATCATAACTAAACTGTGATCCATTATAGTTTTGTGAAAATTAATTAAATTTGTGTATTATTTTTTAAAACATTGCTCAATGTGAGACCTATGCCGTCGGTCTTTCAATTTTTTTTCTATTTATTGTGACAAACCTTGCTAGAAAATTTTAAAAATATTTGTGACTCTTGCTGATACTATTTTCTATGTATTCCATGAACATTTTCAGGTTTTATCATTAATAAAGGTATGTTATTTTCACAATTTGGAATGTCACACCAAATTATATAGTGTCACACCATATGATAATGTCGCCATGTGTCAATGCAAACCATGTATTATCCTACTTATTGGTGAGTACTGATCACTCATATGGCAGGAAATATTTAACCACTCTTAAATGCTGCAAGGCAATATTCAAATTTTATTGATTTATTTGATATTTAACAATAAAACAAACATTGTTTTAATATTGTATGAACCATATGAACATATGTTTGTGTATCAAATTTCATTTAAATTCAAAACTGGTCTGCAATATGTATTAAAATAAGTAAAACAACCAATTTTTTTATATCATATGAACCGTGAACATACAACGTAGCTGAGTGGATCCACAAATAAATCAGTTCATCTAGACTCCATTGTACATAAGCCAGTCATAAGCCAGTCAAATTTGGAGAGAGTAGTGAAAGTGAAAGTGAAGTGACATTCAGCCAAGTATGGTGACCCATACTCAGAATTTGTGTTCTGCATTTAACCCATCCGAAATGCACACGCAGTGAACACACACACACACACACACACTGTGAGCACACACCCGGAGCAGTGGGCAGCCATTTATGCTGCGGTGCCCGGGGAGCAGTTGGGGGTTCGATGCCTTGCTCAAGGGCACCTAAGTCGTGGTATTGAAGGTGGAGAGAGAACTGTTCATGCACTCCCCCCACCCACAATTCCGTCCGGCCCGAGACTAGAACTCACAACCCTTCGATTGGGAGTCCAACCCTCTAACCATTAGGCCACGTAGCAAACCTCTCCCTGTAACTCTTTGTCCTGTCTGCACTTGTCATCATTATCTGCCTCAAGTTGACAAAAAAAAAGGAAATGAATGGTTTGAGATGAAGACAACATTGTTTAGACTTAAACAGCATTCTAAGGTTTCTGTGAAGGGATCTGCAGTGTCTGTCTGATGAACTAGAAATCTGTATCACCGAATTAAACTAAACTAAACTTTTATGTGATGATTGACCCAAATAAATGTTTAAAAAGACAAAACATACATTGGACTTTGTTATTTATTGTTATATATGCAGGGAATAACAATTCATATCATATGGCGTGACAGGCAGACATGTCACACCATATGATGCTTTCTGCACTTAGCACAACCTTGAGTCTTGTAGCTACACATTAGCATACTAACAACATGCTAGCTATAACAAAGCAGCATAGATTTACATATAATTATGACAAAATAATAACATTTCTTTTGCATTGTTATAAAAAAATGTGTCACACCAAAAGACATCTGGAAGTGGGACTTCTGTCAGAGTGCCAACAAGATCTGATTTATTGTAAAAATAAAAATGATGACTCACCTCAGGTTGAACAGTAGAAATACACTGCTAGTTCTGTACAACATTGCTGAAGAAGGTCCTCTCCTTCCCAAGGGTGTCAAAACAGTTGTCCGTTCAAATATCCCAAAATAGTGTCACACCATATGAATTTGATTTGTGTGACAAAATCTTTTTGATTAGAACTGACTCAAAACATTATGCTTGGACTTTGAAAAGAGTAGGCTCACAAATAGACATCTGTATTATTTGTCTGTATTTTTTTGAGAATTTTTGCATTTTTTTTTTTTTTTTTTTATTCAAGTTCTCACTTTGAGAAACAAGTGCCGGACAGTCACAGCATATGAGTTTTGTTATGTTTGGTTGAACATTCTGAAAAAATTAGTTATGAACTGTTTTAATGTTGAATATGTTCACATGAAGCATAATGTTCTGCACAATATTGATAAGGTTTTTGGCAAATATATTTTGCATTCATAAATGTTTGACACTGAAGACAGCAAAACTGCCATGTCACGTCACCCACCCATATATATATGCAATTCGTCTCTCCCCATCAGATCAATCTCTACCAACCCCCACCCTCACCCTCACCCCAATCATAAAAAGTTCCCCCCAAAAGTAAAAAAAATGCTAGAGACCTTAAAGATGATAAAGTGTTACCTGCACTGTAAAGGCTGCGCATCGATTATGATGAGCTCTCAGTCGCTCCAGTCACACAATATTCCCAAATATATATTTTTTTATATTAATAATTAAATAATTCATTGAATTAAATATGAACAATATTAAATTGATATTTATTACTGCAGTTATCTGTAAATGAATGAACATACTACAATTCATCTTAAAAGTACAATAACAATGCACCTAAATTTCATTGTATGTACGTCAGTATAGCACAATTCAGAATAAGGAAATTGTTGGATTATATTTTTTGATGCATTAATGAAAATCCTTTTTCAAGTGTGGATTGTAAAGGTGTAGCTCATTTGAATTATGCTTAATTGATATACTATTACTTTCTGTAACTAATGTATATATTATGTAAATATCACATGAGAGGCCAAATATTTGTATCCATGGTAGTACACTTACCATGAATAAAACGTGTCCATGGTGAGGATAGAAAGGTTCATAATATACGCTCACTGAGTTACTAGTTTTTAGCCTTATATAAAACCAGCTGAAATACAAAGTAATATGGATGTACACTTAGGCGTTACAAGTACTGTGTATCCCTGCCAGCACCGAGACTCAAACTCACAACCCTTGGACTCCGAGTCCGGCTCTCTTACCATTAGGCCATGACTTCCCCTTCCCCTTTAAACTGCTATATATTAGTTTCAGATAAAAATGTTCAGCGTGCCAGAAAAGGGGGTATAGTTAATCCAATTACAGCAGTATTTCAAATAAAAATGTCATCATGTACCATGTATTTAGGCCGCACATAATAAATTACAAATGGACAAAAGGACTAACCCTAACACTAAACCCTAAACCCTAATTTGACTTGGTTCATTAAAGTGTGTGTGTGTGTAAGGCACAGAGGCCTATGTGAGGGATTCACCTCCACTGTCTCACACAAACTCAGATCCACTGGCACAACTTTACTCAAGTTACTCTAGTAAACCCTGCACAATGGTATTGCTGTTCACAACATAAAGATAATTGATCTTTAATATGATTATCCTTTCACTTGACTACGTTATCAAACAGCCACTGTGTTCACAATTTCAGTCTGCCTTCTAAAAATCAGCTTCCTCAGAAATGCATTGCACATCATAGACGTTAGTGGAGAAAGGTGTATAGTCCATCATAACATGATAATATACATCAATAACATAATTCATCTGCTATATTGCTAAAAGTACACAACTGTTTTATATCAACAGAACAATATCCTGGGATAACCTCGCTTATCTGAGACTCTCTCACTTCAGAGCGCTCAAGTTAATGATATGCAAACATCAGTGATTTCAGACTGTCTTTAGATCACTGAAGTTTTAATAAGGAGAAAATACTCAGCAATGGTGTTGTCTTATGAATTTGCACATGGTTTGTGTTTAAAACACCACATAGACATATAAACAAGATTAAAAACATGATTTTCCCCAGACTTTAAGAGTGAGTCAGGTAACAGAGACATGTCTAAATGCTGATCAGCGAGCTGTTGCAGTGCTGTGCTCACACAGACTTGAGGAGGCATGTTCATGAACAAAGAAAACTCACAGTGAAGTTAATGAAGTGGGCTTCTAATTTAGAACAGCACATCTCTTTATTCTGTCTCTATTTGTTATTTGGTTCTTTCTATGAACAAGAGAGACGGAATTAATTACATTTATGTGATATTCCAATGGTATCTGTAATTGTGTGATGTACTCTGTTTATGTGGAAAAAAAAATCTAAATAAAGTAAAAAAAAAAAAAAAAAAAAGAACAGCACATCTTTTGTATTGTGTGTAAAAGTGCATTATAAGCTTGTAAAAGTGCATTATAATAAGCTTGTATGACACTTTTTAGATGTCTGTTTAAAATCAGAGTTGTTAAGACATTGATAATGATCTGTAGGCTAATCCTTGTTAATAAATTATACATTTTTGAAAAATTACCATGCATTTACTGTAGTAATATTGTAATTAGTAACCATGACTATCGTAAACACAACTATACTAATCATATTAGTGCCCTATTAAGCAGAAACCAAGTTTTTACAATTAACCAATGTTTTACTACATCATTACTGTAGTATCCAGTATAACTTGGTTTTAGTTGTAGTACCCTTTAAATAATTTATATTGTATGCACAAGCATATTTGGGAATAAAGCTCTTTCTGATTCTAATATTATCTAAATAATATCCATGGTTAACTCATATAGTTTTTTATGTGGTTTATGTAATCATTTTTAAAGGGCAATCAAAGAAAATGCTTAATATGTTTTTGCAGATCATTGCAATGTCACTTCATAGATAATACATTTTTGTAAAATTTTGTCATAATTATCAAATAAAAAGATTTTTGTGACGTCACCTTTGACATTTGACCACAAATTCTAATTTTTTCATGCTTGAGTCCAATTGGACATTGGTCTAAATTAAATAAAATTCCCTCCAGGTATTCCTGATATAATACATTCACAAAATGGGAAGAATGTGAGCAGTGCTTCCCACACATAGACTTTACTGGGGTGGGCGCCTTGTATATTAATGGCCGCCCAAGTATATGGAGAAACATTTAGCTTTTATTATTGTATTTTTATAATGAAACCATCTGCGATCGATTAACTATAGTGTTAAATCTCCCCTCGTTCTGTGTGCGCGGGAACAGTTTCTCCCGCTGCACGCACGCGCAGATATTACACACAGATAAAGACAGCGCACGCGCGCTCCAGTCGCTGATAAAAACAGATGTGCGCGAAATGTAAAATGTATTTATGGAGCACATGTGCGAATAAAGCAATATCCCCCCGGATGAGTTTTCTTAAATGTACTGTCATGAAAAGTCTTCAATACATGAAATGGGTTTTACGTCTTAATGATAATTTTAAGTCGTCATATATTTTGGTGATGGAAAAACATAAATCGTGATACAGCCTATAGATTATTAAACGTAAAAATGATTTAATTAATGATTTAATGTGCTTTAGACTACGTCAAAGTGATTCTCAATCAATTAATAGTGCACATTTATGCCAAACGATTGCTATGAACCCGAGTTGATGAATTATGACAATGTCTACTTTATGACCTTTATATAATATGTTTTAGACGGTTGCAAGAATGCATATTTTGTCTGACATCTGAAGGATCGGTCCGCATTAGTATAAATATTTCAAAATAATAGTCCTTGGGTATTTCGGGCTTGTTTATGATTAAAAGTTAAGGTTAAGTTGTTGTTGTTGTTGGGGAATTATTGGTATTTTGGTTATACAATTAATTGTATTTAATTTAATTTCCATTTGATTCATAGTAAACTATTGTAGTTTCTGGCTGGGGTGCTTGTCCACAGGAAGAAAAGACTAAGAACAGTATTTCACATATATTATTCAATATATATATTTTACTAGTATCAGTAAAATCTGAGTCCCATTCACTGAAAGAGGCACTATATGACAAAGTAAGGAGAACTCTACCATTTAAATGCTGTAATTTTTAATTATTTACAATGCATATAATAATACATAATATTAGTATGGAATTATATAGTAGCCTATGTAATTAAAATGAATTTCAATAAATTTAAATGTTGTCACATGTAATAGACCATTTTTGTGCTTAGGGTAATAGGAGGCTTTTCCACCCGGCTAACACCACAAGTATATTGCAAACCTGTGGGAAGCACTGGTGAGGTTATAGTGACCTTGACCTTTGATCTCCAAATTCTGTTCAGTTCATCCTTGAGGCCAAGTGAACATGTGTGACAATTTTGAAGAAATTCCATGAAGGCGTTCCTGAGATATTGCACTGAATATATACAGGCACAGTAACACATATAAAAAAATAGGGGGCGATAGAGAGAACATACACAAAAAATGGGCGCAGTAACATATTTCAAGAATAGGGGGCGATAGAGAGAACATTAAAAAATTAGGGGGCGATAGAGAGCAAAAAGTGTGTGTATGCAGGGGACATACACACACTTTTTTTTCTCATTTTACTATCTATCTGAGGACCTCTCTGAGACGTTGAGAGAAGCCTTTAAATAGCCAATGGAGGCCATTACAGTGAAAACAAAGTGAGGACCGGCCTAAATGTCCTCACTTTGCAAAAAGGTCCTCACTCCAAAGGTTAAAAACCCACGCTGGTCCTCACAAAGATAGCCATGCAAACACACACAAACCTGGATCTGGAGATGGACACACTCACACACTCAAACTCACAAACTTACTGACACACTCAAACACAGACTCACACACTCAAACATTCTAAAAGACTCACACACAGACTCAGACACACACAGGCTCACACACACTCCTGACTGGACCTGGAGGTGGACACACACAGACTCTGACACACACACACACAAGCGAGAGGAAAAAATGATATTTTAGTCGCATAACATCGGTTAATGGAAACGCCGTCATTTCGCAATAGTTGTTTATCTATATTTAGAAAAGAAACACAAAAGTTTTGCGCGAATCTGTAATGGAATCCCGACAGCGCTTAACATAGACTAACTTCTCAGAGTTATGTTGAGCAACAGTGTTCATTACTAACCATTCAACTCCAGATTGATTCTGGAATCTTCGCTGGGGGAAAAAGCATTAAGCACCGGTGATCCATCCTCTAACTAACGAATGCTCATGTTTTGATTCAGATCATGTTCGAAGAGGAGGGGCTAGTCGTGCGTGCCTCCATTGTCAGTTTGTGAGAGGGAGAAAGCAGCGCGCAGCTTTACAATAAAATACAATTGTACCCATATTAAATAGTTAAAAAAATCTGAATCAATCCGTGGCAGTCAGCGTTGATATTGTGGCGGGCCGCCACAAATTAATGAATGTATGGGAAACCCTGCTCAGAGATCCCCAAACGGTTCGCGCAAAGCTGTTCAAAAGATTCAGTTTCCTTAAACCCCACCTTTCGGTAACATACTGTCTTCTGATTGGTCAACTGACATAGTCAGTTTTGATTGGTTGTTCCGCACACAACTTCACGGTAAACAATGCGTTAGCATCTCTTTTGGGGTGAATTATGTCTCATTCCTCTCGTCGCGAAGTAAACAGTAAAATAAAAAACTTGAACAGTCTGGCTGCTTTTTCTTCTGTGTGGGTGTATTCAAGCCGTGCGCTTCAGTTTGAATCTGAATAGCGCGTTCAGCGTGGGGGCGTGGTCACACGAGATAATGAAGGGAGACTTGAAAAATGGACATCGCGTTGTTTTCATATGGATTACTTTATCACAGAATATCTGTTTTCGGTGGCACTTGTTTAGTTTTAAAGTAGACATGTCAAGCTTTCTATAGA
This sequence comes from Carassius auratus, assembly GCF_003368295.1. Lineage (NCBI taxonomy): Eukaryota > Metazoa > Chordata > Actinopteri > Cypriniformes > Cyprinidae > Carassius > Carassius auratus. Next base: position 782,214 of record NW_020523788.1, on the reverse strand, counting down.
TATCTCTCATGTCTCTTCATTGAGTATTTACGGAGCTACAGTTCATTTTAATGACATCTTTTTAAATGAAGATCAGCGCAGACAAAAGCTGTAGACAGCACACCTTGTTTGTTATCTTTATTTTATAAGTGCACAAAGTTATTAGCCTGGTAATACCAGGCTCTGCTACTTCACTTTGCTTCGTAGACCAACACGTTCTCACTCCCAACTCGTCACATATTGAAGCTTGGTCAGGATCCCTTTGGCGTCAATATTTAACTTACTGGGCACCCCTTAGGCGTCATGTTTCAACGTGCAGGGAATCCCATAGACTTCTGACCGGAGCCCGTGACGTTGACATTTGACGTGCAGGTAACCAGACCGTTGTCTGCAGCGCGTACGGGTCGAGACTACGATAATTAGGCATAAAAAAGAAAAGGCTATAATAATTTAGTTATGGCAGGGCAAGTCAATTGGCGCCCCGCGTCATATTTAACAGTTTTTTTTTTATTTTATTGTAAAAATGACGTTGGTGTCTGATATTAAAGAGCCGCATGTGAAACAGCATGCAACGGTGACTTTAACAACGCTCCACCGAGTTTTGCTAGGTAATAGGGCTGCACAATTAATCGATTTTCTAATCGCAATTACAATTACAGATGCCGCAATTATGTAATGTTCAAAGTGAATTAATCGTTTATAGTCCACTTATGTTATTCTGCATGCTGAAGAAGTTTTTTCTTTCTTTCTACAGGTTATCTTAAGGGTTTTTTCATTGTTTTAATTTTAGTATAACATTATAGTAGCCTACCATTTTTTTAAGTATAAACCAATCGAATGTATAATTGAGATTTATAGATGCTATAGAAAAGCAATAAAGGTTTTTCAGTTAGAGTGTTTTTTATCTTGTTTATGTAAAAATATGGCATGCAGGTTCTTCAGACAATGGTATAATCATTCAGCGTAAATTACTGTGATAATCGTAATTAACAATCGCAATTACAATTTTATGAGAATAATCAACAATTATGATCTTTGTCATAATCTTGCAGCCCTGCTAGGTAATACTGGTATTTGTTTGTTTGTTTTTGTTTTGTTTTTGTTTTTTTATCGGAGGCTTGTTGATGATAAAAACGTATTTAATGTGCTGTGATTGTTTGTTTAATGATTAATCACTGCAGTGCGATGCAATCAACCTGTTCATTCATTCATTAAATTTATTTATTTATTTATTTATGCATTTAATTGTTTGTTTGGTTGTTTGTTTGATTGTTTATCTATTTATTTATTTGTATGTATTAATAAATCAATCAGTGGCGCTGACGTCATCGTAAGGCGCGATCCCAAGGTCCAGTGCGATTTTCCACTTGGTAAGTAGAGCAGTTAATTAATACAGATGGGAACAATCCATATATTTATGGAACAAAAACCGTTTAATTGGGTCAAGACGTTGTGTTTAGAACCTTTAGAGTTGCAAGGTATCAGTTTATGCAGTAAATGACAGCAGTCATTACAAAATATAACTTGCTGCACCACGTGTGCAATAGCCTAACGTTAGCTGAGTTAGCTAATTAAATTCAAGCTTGTGTATTTTTTCACATACAATCATGCAAGGCAAGGTAATATAGGAGATTGTATGGTTTTTCGTTATTATATGTGATCGGTTACCCATATTAAGTTAGCTCGATCACAACACTTTAGCCATTTATAAATGTTCAGATCAAGTTGCCAGATTGGTGTGTTTTCCAGTAATTGTTCAAAATCCACAATCCAAAATTATAAACACACACATCTACTACAGTATTGTGGCTCATCAAATGGCATGTAATAAAGGAAATTAAGTGCTCTCTAAAGAAGGCTACATTGTAAGGCTACGTGTCTGTCATTTGCCTTAAAGAAATAAAAGGGAACAACAGAAATATCAAAATGCCACCTGTCTAAAGCTATTTTATTCCACCTAGTACAAACTAATATCTAATTGAAAACTGACCAATCTGCCAACACCGATGGAAAAAAAATACTGGTAAAAATGTAAGGAGTTCATTTGTTCTCTCTCTCTATCTCTTTCTTTTTTTATCAGGTCCTTCAAATTCTCCCCTCCTTTATTTTAACCTCCCTCAACACAAACATACACACACACACACACACAAACCAAAGGCACTTTTAAGAGCCACGTCCGTCTTGTTACCCTGCACTTGTCTGTCTGTAGCGCTCTTTCTCCCCCTCTCTCTCTGTTCATATTGTCATATTTGTCCGTCTTTTTGTTTCTCTCTGACAAACTCTTTATTTTAACACATTGTCTGTCTGTCTATTTTTTGTTTTTGTGTATATTTCTATTTCTTGTCAAGTTATGACACGGCCCAAATTCCGACCCTGCCCATCTTGCCAGACGCCCAATCAGGCCAGCAGGAAAAGCTGTTATGTCTGCTTTGGAAGTCTATCCACTAAAAAAAAAATAAATGACAAAGTGGTGTCACTGGATAGACAGTGGGGGCAATCTGTTAAGAAAAGCAGAAATGTTGGCCGTGTAATCGATTCTGCTCGTATTGCAGTAAGTAACATGCAAATGTAATTTAAAAATGCAAAGTGTTATTTGAAGTGTAACTGAAAGGCCATGTTTGTCACATAGTGAAAATCATATACGTAGCAGTATGATGAGGCATTTATAAATGTACTCTTATTTCCTACAGTACAAGGAGTATTCTTTGTCTTTAAATTGTGCTAAATAGAAATAAGTTGTGTTCTCTGTCAAATAAAGGCAACATAAAGTCATGTTGGTAATGGTAGAAACTGGCCTTATCTGAAAGTAAACTTTGTACTTGTATATTAAAAAAAAAAAACATTAAATTTAAACTCCATTAAATGATTTGAAAATAAAATTGCTTTATACAGTACTTATGTATCTAATAATTCAGTAGGTTTAACTAAAGTGTAGTAACTGTTTTTGTTTTTCAGGTGCGGAAACTTGAGGCAGTGGGTTACAAGCCCATTTTATTTATTGGCAAACAAAATAAGGCTTCAAATAAGTGGGTTGCAGATGTAATTACCCATCTGCACCCCACTCCTGTCACAAAAATGTTTTTGGAGAAGATGCAGAGGGCTTATGAATTTATTTTGACTAAGTGTAAGAGCAAGATATGTGTTCAGTAATAATAATTATTATTTAAAATGTGTATTTTTCTTTGTTAATATAATACAGATTTTAAATGAATTTAAACTTGTATTAAAGCAACCTCCACAGCACAGCAGCCGGACAGTGACATCCCCACCGCAGAGCAGCACAACAGCCCCAGTGAGGAACAGTGCAATGGTTCCATTTTGGAGCCGGAGAGCCTTGCCGTGGAGCAGCCGGAGCCGGAGAGCCTTGCCGTGGAGCAGCCGGAGCCGGAGAGCCTTGCCGTGGAGCAGCCGGAGCTGGAGAGCCTTGCCGTGGAGCAGCCGGAGCCGGAGAGCCTTGCCGTGGAGCAGCCGGAGCCGGAGAGCCTTGCCGTGGAGCAGCCGGAGAGCCTTGCCGTGGAGCAGCCGGAGCCGGAGAGCCTTGCCGTGGAGCAGCCGGAGCTGGAGAGCCTTGCCGTGGAGCAGCCGGAGCCGGAGAGCCTTGCCGTGGAGCAGCCGGAGCCGGAGAGCCTTGCCGTGGAGCAGCCGGAGAGCCTTGCCGTGGAGCAGCCGGAGCCGGAGAGCCTTGCCGTGGAGCAGCCGGAGCTGGAGAGCCTTGCCGTGGAGCAGCCGGAGCCGGAGAGCCTTGCCGTGGAGCAGCCGGAGCCGGAGAGCCTTGCCGTGGAGCAGCCGGAGCCGGAGAGCCTTGCCGTGGAGCAGCCGGAGCCGGAGAGCCTTGCCGTGGAGCAGCCGGAGCCGGAGAGCCTTGCCGTGGAGCAGCCGGAGCCGGAGAGCCTTGCCGTGGAGCAGCCGGAGCCGGAGAGCCTTGCCGTGGAGCAGCCGGAGCCGGAGAGCCTTGCCGTGGAGCAGCCGGAGCCGGAGAGCCTTGCCGTGGAGCAGCCGATGAAACCCACAAAGGAGTCCGAGACTCTATTTATACTCAACCTTGTTCCTCTGTCTTCCCAATACTCTTCAACCTCTCTCTCTCCTCCCTCCTCTACTACTTTTCCAGCTGGTCTTCCTTCAGAATCTTCTCCTCCTCCACCTCCACTGCCATGCTCTAAGTTATTGAGACAGAGGAAGAAAAGAACAAAAACCTCAGTCTGTTCAGCAGCACCTTCTGCCACCTCTGTCTCTCCTCCGTCTCTTATCCCCACAGATCAGATCTTATCTCCACAGTCTTGTCCTCCACCTGCTGCCTCTTCCATCTCCCAGTCCTTGAGGCAGGAGGGGCCATGTGTGAAGAAGAGAAGAAAGGGTAAGTTTTGTTTTGCAGTGATATACCTAAATAAACACTATTAATAGATTTGCTTTCAGACAAAGTGGACTTTAGGCAAATTAGATTTATTCGGGTCATTGTTAACCAATACACAGTATTTTGTTCTTTAGATATAGCTGTGTTTATGTGGATAGTGTCCAGGGGCTGTGGTTCTAAAGCTAATTTTAGCCTAAAAGCGACCCTCCCTGCAAATCGCTGTCCAAAGCCACACACCCTGAAGGCATATACACATGCAGATCAGACAATCAGAGACAACATTACTACAATGCACACTGCACATACTTCTGCACACTGGTTCACGCAGAGAAAAATGTCATCTGCGCGTTTACGTATACGCTGTGCAGACAGAGCAAGAATGACCAACAAACAAACTGACCTTCCTTCCTGGTATTGTAGTACTTTTACTAACTGTACTATGTTTTCTCAATTCATGTTGACAGTCAGGTAGGGAAGCCAATAGAAATGTTTGAAATGAGCGTTTTGATTGGACATACATTTTTTGGGCCTACACCTTACACCGAATATTTAAATACATTATTAAATGGGGACACTAAATTTCTAGCAATTATCGTTGAATTGATTACACAGAATCTATTTAAACGGAGCTGACTTAGGCAATAACGTCTCTGCATTCAATAATGAAATGCCTTAAGGCTTAAGTTGAAAATTGAGTGTTTAATCTTTATTATACATATATATATAATTCATTATACATTAATGACACTCTATTCTACTATTTGATACTGTACAGTGCTTTGACACAATCCGTATTGTTAAAAGTGCTATGTAAATAAAGGTGATTAATTGATTGAAATACATAAACCACTTAATTTAATAATTGCTATTGGGATGTGAAGAGATTTTCAAACAGCATAACAAAAATATTTCAGAAGACAATGACCTATTGCACCTTAAAGCTAAGAGGGCTTTGGGAAACTCAACCCATTTTGCTCTATCCACAAAAAGCAGGGACAAAGTCAATTGGGCACAAGTGGACAGAACCACAGATAACCTCACGAGTGAAATGATAACCTTGCAAGTGAGATTCATGAACATAGCATTGCTTAATAATCTAAGAAAACACCCATTGCTTAATATATATATATATATATATTTTTTTTTATCATAAAGGTTGCCGAAAATGTAGTAGGCAGAAGATCTTCCTGTTTGATAAAATAGTTGGGGAAAGAATAAATGAGGTAATGTATTTTATTAGGCTACTTGACAATATGTTATGCACTATCCAGTGATTGCGTAAACAGCTAAAATAATAATTACTCTCTCTGTGTGTGTAGGGAAAAGCAGAACTGAAAGTCCACTGGTTGCCTTGTACTGTGTGGTAAGTTGTTTTATTTAACTTTTTTTTTTATTATTCCATTGTAATGCTAAGTAGTCTATTCCATGACCAATATGATGTAGGCAAAGTTAAAATGGTCTCTTACAAGCAGCATGGAAGTTTCTTTTATTGATGTCTGTGGCAAGAGAAAGGGCAATGACCAGTAGTCTGGACTGAAACTCAGAGAGTGTGACTGAAACTTAAATTCTTAAAAGAATATACAATTTTTTTGATAGAAATAGGAGAATGATCTACCTCCTTGAGTGAATTTAGATCTAGTTAGTAGGGAGAGCCCAGGATTTTGTGAAGTGGATACAATAGATTGTGGAAGCTAGACAGTTCAGTGCTTTCTAAACAATTAATACAATTGAAAAAAAATATTTGACAGGCAGCCTGTGTATTGACAATAAAATGGGGCTGATGTGAACATATTTTTGCTTTTAGCTAAGCTGCTACATACACAATCATCTGAAGCGTATTTATTTAGCAGGACATTGACCGAGGACATTTACCCAGTAATGCGTTAGTAGTAGTAGTGAATCATGAAAATAATTTTTCAGCATTTGAAACATAAAACTTAATTTAAAAAAACTTAATTTAGCAAATTTCTAAGATGGAAAATGTGGTTTTCAATGAACCAATAGCAGTCTAATGAGATCTGTGGTCCCAACTGATGATGTAAAAATACATCCATCAAGACTCAAATGAATAAACTTGCATCTTATTTTTTGAGGTTTTGAAACAATAAGTGCTTCCAGTAGTGTCTTGCAATGAAGACTAGAACAGTGACAGCAGTGGTGATAAAATGCATAAAGGAAGATTAGGGCAATGAGAAAAAGAACAGTATTAAATCTGAAGAAGAGGAGAACAATGATGAATGGCCATGTGAGCAAGATGCAGTCACCATCCTTATCCCAGAGTCTGTAGAACTGCCAGATCTGCTTGGAATGCAACATCAAAACATGCTGAAGTCTTAAAACTGGTCCGGTATTCTGTAACTGCAAACCATAGCCCCTTTCCATGTAATCTAAGAGTGCTTTATTTATTTTTTAAACAAATGACACATTTATTGACAAATATCAATAAATGTCAATGAAATCTAAATTAATCCCAACAATAATCTTTATTTTTGTTCTGTGTTCTAATGATATGTTCAACTTATGATACTTACAGTGGCAAAACTTGGGATGACACATGGGAGCCTGCCAGTGAGTTCCAACATTTTTTGCCAGAGTCTACAAATCCCAACCAGCTTTCACCATGACAGTCTACTGACCATGAATACCTGGACTTGTTAAGCACTCTTCAATTCTGAGTGTTTTGTTGTTGTTCTTTTGCTTGCTGTTCTTCATTAAAGTTTGTGCACAGTGCATATACTGTTTTAGTATGTTTGTTTTTTTTAAGTATCATTTTAAACACCTTTTACATTTGTCAGGAACTGCATAACAGTCCTATGGATAGGACATGCTACAGTCATGCTTTTCATTATAATGGCATTCCCAAAGACATTACTTGTATAATAAATATTAAAATATAATAAATATATGAAATATTTTTTTTACAGTGCAACCTTAATATAGCATAGATGCAAAATAGGTCACTTAGATTTGCTTAGATCTTATGAGAAAGTGTACATAAGGTAAATAAAGAATTGGGACCAGTTGCAGAAAAGCTAGTTTAATTGTACCTTAATTGTATTGGAAAACTAAGACTAATAACTGTATAGTATTTTCTTTACTTTTTTACCAAACTGTCTAAAAAGGATAATATTTGAGGTCTGAGATATGGGAACGGTGAAGAGAGAGGGCAAACATTTAGCATTTTAGCTCTTATCAGCCAATATTGTCTTAACCTTCATAGCACTTCATCTTTTATAAGATAGGCTTTTGACTAAATACATAATGTTTATAAAATTGTCAAAAAAATTTTTTTTTAGTTTTTGTGTTTGTAAAATTACAGTTTTTGACATTTTAGGTAATACAAATAATTGTACAAATACCTGTAAGTAACTTACAATTAGCATGTAAAACAAAAATCTTCTGTCAAATAATCTTCATGTAAAACAAATAATTCTGTTTGGAGCATGTCCTCGGTTCTCACCTTTTTACCCTCCTACCTGTTTGCATCTCTGTATAGGTAAGTTTATATGAACCATCTGTCTGTTATGGCAAACATGAAATATAAATAATATAAATATATTATTATATATGTATGAGTATATTTATATAATAGTTTACAAATAAATCTATTATATATATATATATATATATATATATATATATATATATATATATATATACATACATATGTATAGATTACACACACACACACATATATATGTATATACATACATATATATGCACACATAATAGTTTATTTGTATACAGTACACAGCTGTCACAATTACCCTCCTACCGGTTCATACTATGAAAATCAATGCTTTGAAAAAAGGATTCACTAAACTGTTTCTACGTCACGTTACCCCAAGATAGGAATGTATACCTGTAAAATTATATTTTTATTTTTAACGAGAAGAAAAAATATTTAACTGAACTTCTGGTATAACCCTACTTCTGCCAGAAGATCCTGTAATGACCACATTTGGACAAGTTTGTGTGACGTGGATTTTTACACGCTGTGGCTGGACTAATGTTTAGGCAAAAATACAAGGTGCTTCATGTTGCACACTATGTTTTATTGTCATTATGACTTCAGCAACTGTCACTGAACAATAAGTGATTGATATGTAGCAAAGAAATTACCCATTTACCGAAATCATAACCCTAACCCTACAGCATAAGTAGGGAACTACAATTAACTACAATTTACAGTCCCATGTCACATCAATATAGTGCCAAAGGCGTATGGGTAATGTAGTTTAAACACCTTTTAGTAATGAAATGAAGTAAATAGTATATTTAATGAACAAAGGGCTACCTCAATATGTTCATTGTGCAAACCTTTATGATATATTTGAGAACCAGACTGAAATTTGGTGTTATACTAAGAACACTTTTTAAAACACTTATTTTTAAACTTTCTGTATATGTGAGAAAATTGCATCAAGTCGTATTTAGTAATCATATCATAAGTAGTTATCTTGCTGTTTTTCCCTTTGACATGCTTGTTGGAGTTTGAGTTACAGCCATTTGAAATGTGCAATTTTTTCCTCTTTTAGGATCACTTCTGGTCTCTTCTGGGGGGGGGGGGGGGCAATTAAACCTATGCAGATGTACTATCTTTATCATGGACAATAAACCGTTATCACATTAATGTCTGAAAAGTTTGTTTATTTCTGCCCCTTTCTATATTTACAACATGCATACGTTAGATTTATGGTGCTGAAACTGAAAACAAAAATTCAGTAAAAAATGTATTCAAAGGTAAAAGTAACATATGTAGCCAACATATTATTTCTTTTTATCATTCATTTTCCTTTGGTGAAGGTTGAACTTGTGTTGGGAAATGATTTTTCCTCATCATAATGTGTTTGTTTACATACCTCCCCATTTTAGGGATGGGAAGTAGTACGAAAAAAGTGGTGGATGAATGGAGGGAGCTTTCCCCTTCGACTGACTCACACAAAACCATAATCCATGCAAATCATAATTAAATTTATTGAACACAAGGAAGCAAACAGAGCTTCAGGAGGGGTCAAGGCCAACATAAACAAAAACATACTAACTCCTAAACACAACCCACCTATGCTAAGGACCAACTACAAAAAGACCTCCTACTCCAAGCCTCCACAGCACAGACGTCTCAGCTCTGCCTTTTAACTCCAAACATTTTCTCTAATGAACCAATCAGGACAGTGCCATCGTCAGCAGAATCATCAGCTAACTGAACTCGATCTGTTAGTCATCAGCATTTGAAAGAGAGGAAGGGAGAGAGCAAAAACAGAACACATACACACACAAAAAACCGAACACTTGACTAACACAAGTCAAGTGTTCGGTCCAGTCATGCTTTTCTGTGTCCCTATTATAATGAGCTTATTCCATGTCTCTAACCAGGTTTCAATTGTTTGGAAGTAACAAGTATTAAGGGGTCATTGGAAAGGTTTGGAGAATAATAATTTTTAAAAAATTATATGTGAAAATGGTATTATAATTAGTATTATTGTTATTATTATATTCTTTATAATTGTAATAATTATAAAATAATTACCACAAAAATATGATTAAGAATTTAAAAATAAATTATTCATATATTAAATCAATTAAAAAAAAATGAAAACAAAGAAATAAAAAATATTTTACAATTTCAGAATTTTGATTAAAAAGATACATACAGTTCTTTAAATACATGTAATACTTTAAACAAAGAATAATAATGTAGTTTAATAGAAACTAATTTTCCAATTAATTTTTTTGCTTTGCTTATAATATGCGTTCTTCATGGTAAATTGGGTATTTATAGAAGAAACCATATAAATATATTTTACATTTACAAGAATGGGGGTCCTTCAAACAATGATGATCATATTTGGAGCTCCGCAACACCTAAAAGATTAAAAACCCGTTGTAGACAACATTATCAAATTATATTTTTAATAAAGGTTGGTCTGCTAATTATTTTCTCCATTACTCAACTGAATGTTTGGTTTCTAAGTTGGGCTGTACTTACATTGTAAGCACAAAAAGAGTAGTTTTATTTATAACAAAATAAAGTTTCTGTGAACTATAGCCTAGCCCAACTACACAGTGGCATGATGAGAAAGTACCTCAAATCTATAATTTACTACAGTACTTTACTTAGCCTTACAATAATGCACTTCATTTTCACCACTGACTGGTTGTAGAGGCATGCATAAAATCATTTCTATGTAACGTGGAAAAAAACAGACAGTACACTTTGGGTATATTTATAAGGTGATCAACAGCAGATTTTATTACATGCTTTAGATTCAGGGTTAAGGTCAAGGTCACCATCAAAAAAAAACAAAAAAAAAAAACATTGTCTTCTGGATTACAGTTCGTCATCAGAAATGTCGAAGTCACTGTTGTAGTCATCAGCTGACAGTTGGTTAAAGAAGTTGGTGTTCTCTGCTCCAGTCAAAACTTGCAGGTAACAGTCTCTTGCTTGCACCCTCATATCTCTGATTTACGCTGCTTTCTGTGGATGATGCACTGCAGACCTTTCAAACCCTCTTCAGTTAGGCCACATTGCGAATCTTAAAAGAATGGAAAAACAACAACAACAAAAAACCATTAAGCCTCCCTTATAAACTTTCATTAAACACTCATCATTGTTGTGTATGCTTATTTGGGCTGCCACCTAAAAGTAACCTAAAATGTTAGTCTGTTAGAAAAGTCATAGTTGGTCTAATTTGGAGTGGTTATACGTTGCAAAAAACAAAAAAAAAAAAAAAAACAAACAAAAAAAACAACAAACACACATATTCCACAGGACATGTTAAAACTCACAGGCAGATATTATGAATAACAAGGCTGGACCCTGTAGTTATTACACAGTATTTACATATGTGGGGCAATAAATTTAAATTTGGACCATTGAAAGAGTTTCAAGTACAACTCCAAAAAAGCAAGATTGACAACGTTCAGCTACCAATTGGATAGAGATTTAGGCAAAGTGTAACGATAGCTCATACAGCTACAGCCACTTATGCTACAAGGAAATGTTTCTGAGTTTTTTGTGAGTCCATTTTAAAGAAAAATCTTTGGTCAGGGGCAACCCTATGCTTATGTTTGCCGTATATGACAAATATGCCATATATTACAAATACATACTTTTTATTGTCTCCTTGGCAAAGCAGCAGGACAGTTCTCTGAGGGCATCAGCACGAGTTGAAAGATATCTCCAATGGTTGTTCATCTCTGCAACAAGAATCTTCTGCTCCTCCTGAAGTCTCCTTAATGACATCATGATGTCGAATGCCTTTCTCTTTGTCCTAAAATTAACAGAGTCTGGAATGCACGAAAAAAAATTGTCATACATCAACCTTCTTTAATATTTAAAATCAGATGGGGTTGCAGACCCCTCACATTTGAGGCATCGTGGTTGAAATATGTATAATTGTCAGAAGACTAGTGAACATACCACTGTGTGGTAGCTGCCATGGCCAAGCTGTCTCACCAGACAAAATGGTTTCCAAGCACAGAGTTTCTGTGTTTGGAACCATTCTGTTGTATTTCTCAACAATTGATGTCAGGGTCCCCTTCTCCTCCCTGATTTTGCGGCGGATCCTGGCACGACCTTTGTTGCCATCTGTATCTTTATAGAGACGCTGAGAACGTCTCTTGATACTCGCCACAAGTACCTCAATTCTGCTGGCCAAGGCATCAGCATCATTTGTGGTTGTTGTTGCTGCTGCTGAGAAGAAATGTGTGATTTTTACACAAAATTACAATAACAATTATTCATGACTAAATGTGTTACCAATATTATATATACACATATATGTTATAAGGGCTGCACGATATATTGCATGCGATACTCATGCGCATCTCATCAGTAAAGCCAGTTCTGTGATTGGAAATAAATCTCTATCACCTATTTTCAGATGGAGCAGCATTTAATACGCAGAGCAGTAGTTCACAAGCTATGCAATATCACATTCACTATTGCATGCGATGCATCTGTGATTATGAGCTTGAATTGCGTAGCTTGTCATATAAAATATAGGGGCTAAACAATTAATCACTTTTCTAATTGCAATTAGAGATGCTACAATCGTTAAAAAGTGGCAATCTTATGCAATCGTTCAAAGTGGTAATTGATCACTCAAAAGCCTCTTATGTTATTCTGTGTGCTAAAGATGCATTTTTTTTCTCTAGAGGTTATTTAAAGGGTTTTTCCATTGCTCTAATTTTTGTTTTAGTATAACATTATACCATTCATACACACACATACATATGTATATACATAAGTCATTTACTCACTATCTGCCCACTCCTTTACTTCGTTGAGCCAGTCTTCCAACTGGCTCTCTGTCACTGCCAGTTCAACTTTTAAAGACTCTAGGTTTAGCAACTGGTTTTGCAGAGCTTTTGTGGTCTGCAATTACAAGCAATCACAGATGGTACAAGAACAATAACTAAATGTTTAATGCACAACTTCAAACAGTAATAACATACATTATTGAACATCTAAAACCAATTCTACTGATGTTATTACCTTCTGATATCGGCGGGTCAGTGTGATGGCCAAAGTGTAGATCTTTTGCTGATTCCAGTGCATGGCCATGAGAGTCAGCATGTCTGTGCGCCCTGCAAACAGAGAATATCATGTTACCATATTCCCCCTACTTATTATATAATAATGTAACTGGTATAGTATGTGGTCATTGTACCTGCTTTGGACATGTGTTTTGTAGTCACTGCAATCCTAGACAGGAAAGCATTGCACTGTTCCACCTCCTCACCTAGGGTTAAACCAGCCCCATCCTGATATGCCCCACTCCAAATCACCTGATTAGGAATAATAATAATAATAATAATAATAATAATAATAATGCTGAGAAAGTGTTGACATGTTCATTTCTTCAAATGAGAAGAAGACATCTGTGGCATAAATAGTGGCAAAGTGAAGGGTTGCAGGCCAGTAGTCACTCAGATTTAGATCACCCACTCCAGCAGCCCACGTGGCTTGGCATGCCTCACAACTCAACTCAGGCATGCTTAGATCATATCGTCCTGGAAAAATGAAAAAACACATCCACTTAAATGTAAATATAATGTGATTAATCAGGGTTTTGATTCCTTACACAATTTTACATTACTTTGTATACTTTTTAAACATTACTTAGAGGTCATGCAGATCTTACATCCAGACCTGTGCCAAACTTATGGGAGTAGAGCATGTACAGATTTTTATCTTCACACCCTTACCATTCATTGTGATTACAGCAACAGTCTTCCCTGGACTGACCCTTAGTGACTCTCGTGAACAATCACAGATTTTGTAAGGGATCTCCACAGGTACAAGCCGTACTGAAAAAGATCAAACATTTGAATTAAGATCGTTTTTATTGATTGAGTATTAAGACAATTTGTATAGACTGATATAACATTGTAACGGTTCAATGGTATTGGAGTACATTGCTGAAAAATATAGAAGAGATGCTCAAAAAGCTTAAATTCAATATCAAACAACAAGAGACAAAAAAGGGGATTATTTAAATAGTAAAACATATGAGGCCTAACAACTCTCAGAATTATGTGTATGTTGTACACTCACAAACCAGCACTTACCACAATGGGAAAGAGCCTTATCTACAACAAAAGTTGTTGGAGGCAATGGCTGGTAGAATCCAGCCGTCATGGCATCTCTGTTATGGAGAACATGTCTGGTGTGCATACTGACATCACACTGAGCACAGAAAAAGGGCTGTGGTCGACAGTCACTGCAGCAGACAGCAGCTGGATTGCTCCCACACTGTTGGCAGATGCGTGTTGCTACATTTTCATGTGCCGCAGCGGTGTTCACCAGACGTGGTCTCTCTGTCCTCCATCTCTCTGAAAAGAGACTATGTCTTGTGCTCCAGTTTGAGGAAGCTAGGAGAGGACCTCTTGAGGTCTCAAGAGATGATGCCTCATCATCTGAGGTATTGCTCAGTGAGTGCTGGAGATCTTGCAGAAAAGACTCTGTTAAAATAGTATGGAATATTTAAAAGCAATACTTTAATATATACATGAAAGTGTTCTGCATCAAGTGCATTTGACTGTGAAAAGGCCAGTATTCCGGAAAATTGTAAAAATGTTATTTGTTATTTACACAATGAAGTACACACCAACAGCCTCTGGAGCAAAGGTCACCTCACAGTTAGTGGCAGATGCATTGATGGGAGGATCAGATTTCCGAATGGGATCAGCTGCACCAGATAAAAAAAGAAAAGAAAAGAAAAAAAAGAAAAACAACATTTACAACATTTTCAACTTGTCCCAAGGCGTGTGGCACAATTTTACCTCCCTTATTAGCAGCCTGAAATGACCAAAGCTCATTGTTTAATGTTTAGCTACAGAGAAGGACTAGCAGATTTTTTTTTTCTCAAACACAAATGTGGACAGTACAGTTACTTAGTTATCTATATATCATGTAGAAGATGAAAGCAAATAAGAATGCTTGCTGTAGAAGCAAGCTGGTTGGCCACTGACAACACACTCAGAATAAACACAGCTTCAACACAGCCTTACCAAGACCAATCATTTAGTTTATACTGCTTTACACAAATACTGTACGTAATCAAATTTATTTTCATGTCAAAAATAAAATGAGTGCTTCTGATTTGATTGACATACAGTATTGTTCAAAATAATAGCAGTACAATGTGACTAACCAGAATAATCAAGGTTTTTAGTATATTTTTTATTGCTACGTGATAAAAAAAGAAAGAGATAGAGAGAGAGAACAAATGAACTCGTTGCATTTTTACCAGTATTTTTTTCCATCGGTGTTGGCAGATTGGTCAGTTTTCAATTAGATATTAGTTTGTACTAGGTGGAATAAAATAGCTTTAGACAGGTGGCATTTTGATATTTCTGTTGTTCCCTTTTATTTCTTTAAGGCAAATGACAGACACGTAGCCTTACAATGTAGCCTTCTTTAGAGAGCACTTAATTTCCTTTATTACATGCCATTTGATGAGCCACAATACTGTAGTAGATGTGTGTGTTTATAATTTTGGATTGTGGATTTTGAACAATTACTGGAAAACACACCAATCTGGCAACTTGATCTGAACATTTATAAATGGCTAAAGTGTTGTGATCGAGCTAACTTAATATGGGTAACCGATCACATATAATAACGAAAAACCATACAATCTCCTATATTACCTTGCCTTGCATGATTGAATGTGAAAAAATACACAAGCTTGAATTTAATTAGCTAACTCAGCTAACGTTAGGCTATTGCACACGTGGTGCAGCAAGTTATATTTTGTAATGACTGCTGTCATTTACTGCATAAACTGATACCTTGCAACTCTAAAGGTTCTAAACACAACGTCTTGACCCAATTAAACGGTTTTTGTTCCATAAATATATGGATTGTTCCCATCTGTATTAATTAACTGCTCTACTTACCAAGTGGAAAATCGCACTGGACCTTGGGATCGCGCCTTACGATGACGTCAGCGCCACTGATTGATTTATTAATACATACAAATAAATAAATAGATAAACAATCAAACAAACAACCAAACAAACAATTAAATGCATAAATAAATCAATAAATAAATAAATAAATAAATAAATGCATAAATAAATAAATTTAATGAATGAATGAACAGGTTGATTGCATCGCACTGCAGTGATTAATCATTAAACAAACAATCACAGCACATTAAATACGTTTTTATCATCAACAAGCCTCCGATAAAAAAAACAAAACAAAAACAAACAAACAAATACCAGTATTACCTAGCAGGGCTGCAAGATTATGACAAAGATCATAATTGTTGATTATTCTCATAAAATTGTAATTGCGATTGTTAATTACGATTATCACAGTAATTTACGCTGAATGATTATACCATTGTCTGAAGAACCTGCATGCCATATTTTTACATAAACAAGATAAAAAACACTCTAACTGAAAAACCTTTATTGCTTTTCTATAGCATCTATAAATCTCAATTATACATTCGATTGGTTTATACTTAAAAAAATGGTAGGCTACTATAATGTTATACTAAAATTAAAACAATGAAAAAACCCTTAAGATAACCTGTAGAAAGAAAGAAAAAACTTCTTCAGCATGCAGAATAACATAAGTGGACTATAAACGATTAATTCACTTTGAACATTACATAATTGCGGCATCTGTAATTGTAATTGCGATTAGAAAATCAATTAATTGTGCAGCCCTATTACCTAGCAAAACTCGGTGGAGCGTTGTTAAAGTCACCGTTGCATGCTGTTTCACATGCGGCTCTTTAATATCAGACACCAACGTCATTTTTACAATAAAATAAAAAAAACTGTTAAATATGACGCGGGGCGCCAATTGACTTGCCCTGCCATAACTAAATTATTATAGCCTTTTCTTTTTTATGCCTAATTATCGTAGTCTTGACCCGTACGCGCTGCAGACAACGGTCTGGTTACCTGCACGTCAAATGTCAACGTCACGGGCTCCGGTCAGAAGTCTATGGGATTCCCTGCACGTTGAAACATGACGCCTAAGGGGTGCCCAGTAAGTTAAATATTGATGCCAAAGGGATCCTTACCAAGCTTCAATATGTGACGAGTTGGGAGTGAGAACGTGTTGGCCATCGCTGCTTCCAGCTATATTTAGGGCTCAAGTCTGGAGGGCGAGAGCCCTATTGTTTTCCTTAGGATTATTTTTTATTATTATTATTATTATTTTATTTTTTTTCTAACGTTACGGGGGCTTTTGGGGCCCTTAACATGCTTAAAAAGTCTTGAAAATTGGCACACACATTGGAACCTGCGGCCATTAGGGCCGGGCAGAGACTGATACACGGGCGTGGCATAGGGGCTCTACAGCGCCCCCTGGAATATGGAGGGCCATATATCATACATACTTGTACGTAGACATACGAAACTCGGTACACATATAGAACTCATCAATACAAACAACTTTCGTATTGCATATCATAGGCTCCGCCCAACAGGAAGTTGGCTATTTAGGATTTATTATTCATATTTGTCGTCAAAGTTGTGGGGGCTTTTGGAGTCCTTAACATACTCAAAAACTCTTGAAAATTTGCACACACCTGATCTGTGGCCTTTAGGAGCCTGCAGAGGTTGGGACCCGGGCGTGGCACAGGGGCTCTACGGCGCCCCCTGGAACACAGTCATAAATATTGATGTATAGCTCACACATACTTGCACGTATTAATATGAAACTCAGTACACATATAGATCTCATCGTGCCGAAGAACTTGCGTATTGCATGTCATAGGCTCCGCCCAACAGGAAGTCAGCTATTTAGAGTTATGTAAAAAGCGCATGCTCTGGAATTTGAAATACTTGTCATAGGTTTTTTACTCGATTGCCACCAAACTCTGTCAACATGATCTCAAGACATTGGGGATGAAAAATTGCCAGGGGATTTTTGATATCTCGAATGGTTTGCTCGTAGCGAGGCGTTGAATTTATGGCGAGAATTGAGAAACAGGAAGTGTCTAATACCATCCACATACATTTCCTAATTTTAATCAAACTTCATCAGATTATTCATTGTATGATGTCGATCGCATATATGTGACTATTAGGAGTCAAAGTTATAGCGCCACCAACTGGCAGCAGGAAGTGTGTCATTTTCAAAATGCTTTGAATTCAGCATCTTATTTTTACTCGAGTTGCTTCAAACTTCATCAGAATAATGTTAAAACACAGCCGATATAAATCTGCTGGGGGGATATTGATATCTAAAAATATTGTTGCCGTGGCAACATGTCAAACTGGAATACTTCTCAGGTGATTTTGAGGCATATAACATGCTTAGAATTTCATCAAACTCAGAACACATATCAGTATTAGTGACAGCTAGACACTGGCAAAAGTTCATAAGAGGGCGTGGAAGAGGCACTCTATAGCGCCACCTTTTGTCAAAAGTGAGGGGGTTAGTTTTAGCTACAGACACCAAACTCAGTACAAAAATTGTTCTTATCAAGACGGACAACTTTCTAATTCACAGTCATCAGCTACGACCAACAGGAAGTCGGCTATTTTGATTTGAATGTGGATTGTTTTTTAAATTTAGCTGTGAATTAATTAATGCATACTGCTCAGAGGAGAGTAACACTATACACACCAAACTTGGTCTACATGTTGAAAAAACATTGAGGAACTTAAATTGTGAATGGGTTTTGGATAGCTTGGATGGTTTTGTCGTGGTGATTTTTTTAAATGACAATAAAGATGGAATTATTAATTTTCCTGACTAATGACTAATTTTTAAATTCCGAACACTTCAAAACCTTTTTTCATACAGAAAAAAGTTATTCTGAGTAAATATGCATAGTTTCATGACTTTATAACACTGTATGGATAACAGAAAATTAAAAAACTGTCAGACATCTCATATCACTCTGTCCATCTGTTTGAGTGAGTGTGCTTAGACTTCCATTGTCTGAGAGAAATAGCGCCCCTACAGGTGCAGTTACCGGAATAAAAAAGGGAGGAGACTGTCTTTTGGTTTCACTTTTAAATCTGTTAAAATACAAATAAATACTTGGATTTAATTCACACTGACAAGCTAAACCAACATATATGATTATTATCAGGTCAGGGCTCATTAATAATTGATGTGTGGTCAGTGATACGTGAGAAACACGAGAGATGAATCACCGCTCTGAGCAGGAGGTGTGGAATGACGAGCTCAGAAAAAAACGAGTTTATTCTTGTTTTATAGCTATTAAAAATAAAGTATTGCAGCGATATCACACAATTCACCAATTAGAGCATACCAAGAGCTAAATTAAGATGTTTTTGAACTGTTTGTGTGAAAATGAAATATTCGCGGCTGCCTATCTGAAATCAATGCCTCCGATCAGCGCGCACAGTGTCTCAAGTTCAAAACAAACGAATGTATTCTTGTTTAAGAGCTTTTTAAAATAAATTATTGCCATAAATGCACACAATACACCCATTATAATACAACACGAGCTAAATACAGGTGTTTGTGACCCGTTTATGTGCGCAAGACTGTTTGAAAGCGCGACTGGCAGAATAACATATATCTCTCGAGCTGCAGGATTCTGCCTTTCGTCGTACGAACGAACACATCAAGGACAAGATTATTTCAAAATACATAATAGCTTGGCGAATATAAACGAAAACAGCCACGTGGACATAAACTGTTGAGAAATAAATCTGAAGTGGATCTACTGGATTTGAATATTAAGTGACCGCATATACCAGCTGCTTCTGTCTTCAATTTTAATCTATATAAAAAATTAAACTCATTCATCTTGGCTGCTTTTTTAATGTGTGTACGTATTTATTTATTATTTTGCTCTAACAAGACTTAATCTATATTTAATTAAATCAATTACATTTTATTTTACATTTGATTTGTCCATTTCTGCATCTAAACGCCTAAAAACCTAAAACATGCTCTATTATACTATTGTTAGCAATTTCTTTATCGTCCAATTTATCTGGTGTACACTTTTATTTTCATAATAAACTTGTCTGTTAGATTATACACAGTTACAGTGGTCTATAATAAATATTAACAGGTTTTATTCAAGCTGTTTAGAATGAGTGCAGTAGGCTAATTTTTTTAAATGTAAATCCAAAAAAAAAAAATAATAAATAAATAAATAAATAAAAAACATTGGAAAAAAATAACTGTTGTACTTTTTTATACATTTTGTATAATTTTATAGTTTATGCATTATAGTTATAAAAACAAATAAATTTAGCCACTCACATAGAAATCTTAGGCCTTATCCTTTTTTGACAGTTTTAGGGATTTTAAAAAATCCTAAAAAACCTTATTTGTGCTGCAAATAATAATTTCAAA
The DNA here is from genome assembly GCF_003368295.1 of Carassius auratus. NCBI lineage: Eukaryota > Metazoa > Chordata > Actinopteri > Cypriniformes > Cyprinidae > Carassius > Carassius auratus. Next base: position 762,061 of record NW_020523788.1, on the reverse strand, counting down.
TTAATTTGATACTGACCTCTGACATCCTGTGACATGATATTTATTTGAATTTACATAATCTCATGGATGTAACAGTAAATCTGTTCAGCTCACAGATCAAGACTAAGCTGTAATGCAAGCAGAACTTTCACAAATGCTTGTAGGTCAATAAAATCATTACAAAACACTTACAAATCATTTAAGGGATTTGATAACACTGTAAAATAATGTCTAATTTGTTAACATTAGCAAATGCATTGATAACACTTTATAATAACTGCACTCATTAGTAAATAGTCAGTTCATGCTTCATAAAGCCTTGTCCCAATATTAATAGTCAGTAGTAAGCAGTTTATAAATACAGCTATAAATAGCTCATTTATTAAAAAGGAGAGTAAAGGGTCAGTTATCTTCCTATGAAAAATAAATAAAATAAAAATAAACAAACAACAACACAGATTGATACAGAACTCAGAAATGTTATTGTGGATTTATGATAAACTCAGCCTGTAAAAGAATTAATTCTCCTCCAAGAAGACACAAGTAGTTCACACCAAACTGTTTTAACATGAAGCCATATACTGAAGATGTTAAATTTCGAATGGGTTTAGGATACCTTAAATGGTGTGGCCATAGCGATTTATTAAAGTAACATAAAAAAATACAATAGTTATTTTACTATATCTTTAAAATGTTTAATTCCAACTATTCATAATTTTTTATATACGTAGAAGTCATCATTTGAAGGAAGCACAGTAAGTTTCATAGCTTTATCATTTTCAAGAGCCAGCATAAAATTGAAACTATCATAACTTATAAATCAAGCTGGCAATTCTTAGTACCAATAATGGCCACCAGATGGAGCTATAGGATTACTTTTAAATAATTATTGTAGAAACAAGTATGATTTAAATCATTTATAGAAATCTTTCAAAGAAAAATAATATGAATTTTATGTATTTTACTGATAAAATGACCCTCACTTAATTAGAAAAACAAGCTGAAGTATTGTGAACCGTATATTAAGAATAATTCTTTATAGGCTTTATGGACAGATACGTTTTCAGAGACTCTTGAAGGATCAGCACCACATCCTCTTTTACCACTGTTTAAAGAATGTATCTTACAGTACAGGTGCGGATGAATTTTGAATAGCTTGAATGGTTTTGTCGTGGTGATTTTTTGAAATAACAGTAAAAATGTAACCAGTAAATGTCATTTATTTTTTTTAAGTGCAGCTTCTAAACACTTCAAAAAAATGTACACATAGAAGACAAGTCATTCTGAGGAAATATGCATAGTTTCATGACTATACAACACTATATGGATGATAGAAAATTAAAAAACTATCATACATCTGATGTCACTCTGTCCCTCTGTCACTGTGGGTAATGTGTGTGTGTGTGTGTGTTAAGTGAATTAGGTGTGAAACTATCAGGGAGCATTTAGTCTCCAGCGCCAACATTTTACAGAACTGCCACTTTCCTGGAGTCTCAGAATTACAATGTGTTAGGTTCTGAGAGATCTAAGATTCCAAAAAATGATTTAATTAGAATACCATGAAGTATTGTGAAATACTATATATAAAGACTTTATATATAGGCTTTATGAACAGATTAGAGTGACTCGTGAAGGACCAGCACCACCTCCTCTTGTCCAATGGTTTGAGGAAGATATCTTCCAGAATCCGGGATTAAGATTTAGGAGCTCATTTTTATTCCACCTCCTTTCCTGAAAGTCTGTCTTGCAGAATTGACTAAAAATTAATCTTCACATTAATTCCTAATTATTTTGCAATTATTTTTGTCAGTTCTTCTTGACCTGTTTTTTTTTCTTCTTCTTTTCTGACCTCATGACCCAGTCAGCATTTTTGTACAATGGTCAAGTCTTAACTTATCTATTGATGTATTGCATTTGTGTTTGATATTTCTCATGGGTATTTCATAATTTTCGACTTTGAGTTAAAACAGTTTAAGTTAAAACTCTTTTTTTACGCATTTCATCTGTAAAAGAAAACATGCCTAATAATTCTGCACACATGAATATAAGGAGTTTTTCTCTTCTAGCTTTCCTGGACTATTGTATAGCACTCATAAATGATTAAATAAAAAATAATGGTAGTTATTAAGATTGATATTTTTGTTTAACTTGTAACACAGATTTTCTCATGTAAACAACATACCTGCAATAAACCATCAATATCCTCCAAATTAACTGTTGGCTTGAAAGCCATATTTATTACAGAAATAAAAACACAGGCATGTAAGTACCATTTGAATTTCAAAACAATCAATGCCAATAAAAAACAAAAATGATATCCATGTTGAATTCTAAGTGGACTGCAAAAAAATTCCAAAGTATAGTCATTGCCAGTGCTTTAAGTGGGCCAGTACACACTGGTACTCAGTACCGTCACTTCCAAATATAGCTCTTGAGCGTACCGCCACCTCTCCGTGCGCTCAGAACGTGCTTTTAGCGTACCGGTACGCTCATTTGGACATCTGTTTTAATAGAGGTTTTAATCGTTTACCTGCACTGCCGATTTTCAGAGCGCCCTTCACAATGCAAGCTTCCTAATTCATCCCACCCAGAGCAGAAACTACATTACCCATTCACCCTTAAGTTATACAAGTGAATAGCGCATGTGTCGCTTTTCCCACTGTTAAGTGTCAACAACTCAACGTGGCCGGAGAAGGTGTGTGAAACTCGTTATGAGTGTACACCACACTCGGTTCGGTTAAAAATCAAATACAGTTAACAACAACACTTAATATGTTTTCTTGGCTTCAGACTCTGAATACTGCAAGAACAAGACCAGAATCAGATGATTCGCTGACTGACACCTCACCAAATTCGAATCCTATCACTAGAGGTCAGACTCAAGATAATGAAGTAATGCAGCTCTTTCAGGCAGGGTGACCAGACGTCCCGAAAAATTCGGGACAGTCCCGAAATCTAAACTGTTGTCCCGACTCCCGAATCTGGCCCTAATTGTCCCGGAAGTTATACTAAAGCAAAATCTTGAGTATTTATTGTCTGATAAACATTAAAAACTGTCTGCGGAGGTTGAGTCGTCCTGCAGCCAGCCCCCGCCGGCTGCTCATTGGATGCAGCATCTCTTTTCTAAGTTCTAAAAAAATACCGTAGACGGCAAGGCACAAATTTAGATATTCATTTATCTAATTAATCTATAGCCTATGCACAAAGACAATATGATATTTTTGTCCCCTTTTTGTTTTAAAGCTTGATGAAGAGAGAGAGCGCAAGTTGCTGCAGCTGCGAGGAGGACAGTGATGCATGCTTACAGGAGTGATTGACAGTTTGCGGCACTATGTACAAAAAATACTCCGCTACACAATTATTTCGTTATTTTCGTTTAAGCTTATTAACGTTAGCGTTACAGAAAGGTCTGATTTACGCACTGTTAAACAGTCATTGTTTTGTTTTTTGTTTTTTAAACAATGACATTTGAGTTCATGATTTTAATGTTGCTGTTTCTTGTGGCAGACTGAATGAAGAGTAATGTTTCTTGTGGCAGACTGAAGAGTAATCCGGCAGTGTTTTATACTGAAACTTTACGTCTAAAAGTCCATCCTTGGTCTTATCCATATTTCTTTGCACGTTGAACACACATAGGCCACAACCGGAAATAAAAAAACTGCAACCGCGTTAATAGCGTTCTTTTTTTTTTACGCGTTAAATATTTCAAATTAATCGAATGCGTTAACGCGCTAATTTTGACAGCACTAATATATATATATATATATATATATATATATATATATATATATATATATATATATATTGTTCTGTGAATGTGATTTTAAAGTGTAGATGATTCGGATTAACCCTTTAACTGCCATATCCTTTAAAACCTCACTGCCAGATGGATATTGTGAATGCATGTGCCCGCTGGGCACAGTTTACCTGATGCCACCGGGGTGGCGATGGCATTGGTGGCTTGAGCCCGCCATCGCTGCTTGCAGCTATATTTATTATTATTAGGGCCCGAGCCAATGGGCGCAGGGCCCTATTGTTCCCCTAAGGATTAATCTTATTATTTTTATTTTTTATGAACCTTCCGGGGGTTTTTGGGGGCCTTAACATACTCAAAAACTCTTGAAAATTGGCACACACATTGGAACCTGCGGCCATCAGGACGCCACAGAGGCTGGGACCCGGGCGTGGCACAGGGGCTCTACAGCGCCCCCTGGAACACAGTCAGAAACCTTGAACCATAGCTCACACACACTTGCATGTATTTATATGAAACTCAGTACACTTATAGATCTCATTGAGCTGAACAACTTTTGCGCTCTATGTCATAGGCTTCGCCCAACAGGAAGTCAGCTATTCAGGGCTGTTTAACCCCTTTACGTGCAAACATCGCCAACGGCCCCAGTTTATTATTGTTTCACTTTCACAGCACATTAAACATCACTGTCTTACTTCATCTGGACAAACTGTGCATCAATTGAAAGTTTAAAGACTCTAGCTTTGATATTTGACCAATATTTTGATAAAACATTGTTGCAGTGACAGATATTTAGTGATTTATGTCAGGAGTGCAAAATAATAAATTCGTATTATGCCACATTTTGAATAGAAATTCACCACTCACTCATATTCAGTCACGTCAGCAGCGGTTTATTTGTGTTCACATAGACTCACTGAACAGCGTCAATAAGGATTTAAAAAAACTTCATATGTCATCTATGTTGTATTCTGAATACAATATTGAAATTTGAAACTTTCACATCATTATATTGTTTTGTATTCACAATTTGTAGTGTCCCAACTTTTTTGGAATCAGGTTTGTACTTTAAAGCAGTACCCCTGATACCAATAAAATGCTCTTACCGCCAAAGAAGAACATTATTATCAACTATATCGAAAAGCAGCTGTGAGATCTTAAATGCAACAGAACTATTTTTACTGCCATAAACTGCAAGTAAAATTTCATTAATCTGTTAACCCGCACCAGGGTGTTGGTGCACTGAATGCTATTTGTTTGTCAGTAATAACTGAGAAAGAAGAACAAGAACATAAAAAAAGAGATGAACAAAAATGCAACTACAGCCGACTTCCAGTCACACAGATTTAGGTGAAATCAGTTGCAAATAAAAGAACAAATTAAATCTCTTAACATCTTAGCAGAGAATGATTAATGATTAAACAGCATTACCATCTTCAATTTTTACAAACCACTTTGTCTTTGTTTATTTCGAGTTGTTTTTTTTACTTATTTTTTTTATTAACCAACATCATAACTACATTTTACAGAATGAAAAGAAGAGTACAGAACAAAGATAGATTATTTTTATATATTAAAAATGAAAAGAAAAAAAAAATGTTTCAATGCCTCCACACCATATCTCACTCTGCTCATTCGTAAAGGGTTTCCATTGTTCAACAAACAGACTCGTTCTGAGTCCTAAACTATGTTTTTTCTATCTCACAGATTTCTCTCACTGCCTGTAAGCATTCCTCAATAGTCGGTGGCCTTCTCTGAAGCCATTTAATTGTAATATTCCTCTTTGCTGCAACTAGGAGTATTCATAGGAGGTACCTCACTTTTTATTAAATCTGTCTATAGCTCCCAAGACAGCTTTAAAGGGTTTCTGGGTAAGTACATTTTTATTAATGAAACCAAATAAATTTGTCCAGTAAGGAACTAGAATAGGGCATTCCCATAAGATGTATGTGTTGCTACTTGTTTTCCGCACTCCCTCCATCAGTCACTGTATTGACTTACAATTATTGAAATTGAATTAAATTTGGCTACGATTTGGGGTGTTCGAAAACAGTGATTAGTCACCTTCCTATGGTATTCTCTCCAGATTCTACTACATGTGTTTCTACAGTAGGTAGACAAACAGAATGGGTAATACCGCCGCTACTGTAACAGAGATAAAAGGACGAAGTAAAAGAACAATAACATAATAATATAATATAACATTATAACATCCTTAAAAACCATTAGAAATTTACAGTGAATTAATTTCAAAACATGGGATAGTCTTAGGCTACAGTCTACTCCTTTACACAGCATGCTATTGTTATTAAACCGTCATTACATAAGCCTATATATATGTATATATATTTCAATACACAGATTAGAAGCTAAATGTTTTCATTTCGGTTCATTCTTGGTTAAAAAATAAATTTAAAAAATCTTCAGGCTCCTATGTAGAGCGAAATGAGAACGGTCCATCATTTAGAAATAATTCTTATTAACGCTGTTATTCTTCTTGATTTTTCAAACTGCTAACAGTTTGCATTTTCGAATTATGCCTTTACTGTGTGACTAAAAATGGAGTATTATCTGTTTCAGCTGTTTGATTGCGCTGGTGCCTCACGTTTTTGTTTTCGTCGATTCCCTACTGAAACACACATTAACTACAAAGCCTATTTTACCTAATGAATAATAGTTAAGCTTCAAATGGGCAACATCATAAATCTGGACGCATGCAGCAAACGAAAATAGGTGATTTAATCAGTTAAAATTTGTTACTATGGGTTAAAATAAAATTACAGTATATACTTAAAGGAGTTAGTTCACCCAAAAATCTAAATTATGTCATTAATAACCATCGAATGAATTGTTTGCGAACCGGATATCCCAAACTGCTGTGTTTGGAACTCTCTCACAACAGACACGGAAGAGAAGACAATGTTGAATAAAGTCATAGTTTTTGCTATTTTTGGACCGAAATGTATTTTCGATGCTTCAAAAAAAAATTTATTCATTTGTGTGTGAAAGGTTTCTGTATCTGTTGTTGATAGACTTTTCAATCTGATATAGAGATACTGAGGAGTTCAAATGATAAAACCCAAACCCAAATCCAGCATAAAGAGACTCTGTGAATGTGTTGTTGAATGTGTGTAAGTGTTTGAGTGTATTTGTGTCAGAGACGCTGTAGAAGGACAAAGTGCCAGCTGACATGTCCACATACACTCCTATTCTATTAAATATCTCTGAAGGGACACGTATGACATTTAGCTTATAACTATGAAAAGCAATAAATGTGTCTTCGGAGCAGATCAGACTCCAGGAATTTTCATCATATCCAAACTCACAATCACGACTCCAACCTTTCCTGCTGATACCCTTATATGTCACTGATATTCCAGCATATCCACTCCATTCAACCTCCCAGTAACAGCGCCCAGACATACTCTCTCTACACAGAACTTGAGGACGCACATCAAATCTGTCTGGATGGAAATCATATGACTGATACTCCACCACTCGTGTAACCTTTCTGTTCTCCTCAGAGAGAATGAGATGAGTATTTGCTGTGTTTGGATCCAGTGTAAGATCACAGGCATCTGAACACAAGAAGAGAGACATTTATAACAACAGCAATCACAATTATACAATCACTGTGTACTTGTGCGTGCGGATTTATATGAGTGTGTGTGAACGTACATTTGCGTAGTCCTGCAGTAATCCTGAATTCTCCTCCATGTTCCATACTAGTTTTAATGGGGGGAAATTCATAATAAAATATAAGGCACAATCCAGACACAAAAATAAAAAATATGGATAAAACAAATATTGGCCATTATAATGATTATACACACAGCAGTGTGACATACTTGAGTTTGTCCAGTGGGCAGTTTGGATGGTTTAGTGTATCAGAAAGCATCTTGACTCCTGAATCTCCTGGGTAATTGTAGCTCAGATCCAGCTCTATCAGATGTGAAGGGTTTAAACTCAGAGCTGAAGATATATAATGACAGCCTTCCTCTGTCACCATACAGCCAGACAATCTACAAAAAAACACATGTCACCATACAGCCAGACAATCTACAAAAAAACACACAGTGACATTTACTTGCCAAACTAATGTTATGTGGACTGTTCCTATCACACAGTGACCAGTTTAGTCTGTATTTTATCTTCTGCAAATTCATTTAGGAAAATCTGCTAGTTTACTTGCTTTGATAAATACAATGTTGATTTTTTTTTTCAGTGCGGTTTGCTTTCACACCACCCTTTTTGCAAGTGAACCAGAAACTGTAAAAAGAAAACACACGTGTGCTTAATGTCATAAATTCATTGGTTAATCCATTTAACCGTACCAGAGTTTGTTTGTAACCAAACCGAGACCACCTCTTCAGCTGGGCCTCGGTAGGTTGTTTGGTCCGCACCAGAGTGCGATTACTGTATTCACACCTATCAAAAGATTTGCACAAAGGGGGAAACAAACCTGAGTGCGATTCAATCAAACTGAACAAGACAGGTGTGAATACACTCTTAGTCTCATTAACTACTTTGCGGTCAAGGATCATCGGCGATCCTAGATTATTTTTATTTCACTTTCACAGCACGTTAAACATCACACTCTGGACAAACTGTGCAATCAGTAGAAAGATTAAAGACTAGTTTTGATATTTTACCACTTAATAAAATATTCTTGTTAAAACATTGTTGCAGTAACAGTAATTTAGTAATTTATGCCAGGAGAGCAAAATAATAAATCCGTATTATGTCAAATTTTGAATAGAAATTCACCACACATTCAGTCACGTCGGCAGCGGTTTATTTGTGTTCACATAGATGAACAGAACAGTGTCAATAAGGCATTATAGTCCATATACGAATGTACATAGAGATATATAGATATATTTACTTATGACTTCATATTTCTGCTAACAGAATCATAATTTCTATTCATTTTCCACTGATTTACGCAATCTGATGATAATTAGCCACTCCCAGCACTGTCTCTTTGTGTGCACTCTTCCTTGTTCGTGCTGTGACTCTGACAAGTCGAAGGATGAATCAGAGATTGCCTATCTTTTGTGTCTCATAACAAGACAAGGTGTCATCATGTCACATGCTTCTTTCACTCTTCCGCATTGATATCCGACCAAAACAACACAAAGAAACCCCTGTACCCATAAAATATCCAAATACTAAACACAGGATTAAGATAGTATATGGGTTGTATGTGATTTTCTTGAGATTTGGGGCAAATTTTTATAAAAAAAAATTGTTATGCATATCTGTAAAGCTAATTTGTGCAGTGACACAAATTAGCATTTTTAACATTTTTTAACAACAGTAAATGACCAAATTCCACATGTGATTGCAAAAGGGAGATATTACAACTCTCATTGGTGGTTTAAAGCGAGTTTTGAGTAAAAGTGTTCTAATAATTGCATAAATTGACTCAAGAAGCTTGATGCTATTGTTAGCATAAAGCAGGAACATAACAGGTGCGGTACTTCTTCATAATACGATTTGTCATAATAATTTACTTAAGGTCATAAGAAAATGTTTTGTTGTATTTTTATTCAAACCCGATTCCTAAAAAGATGGGACACTGAACAAATTGTGAATAAAAACAGAATGCAATGATGTGGAAGTTTAAAATTTTAATTTTTTATTCAGAATACAACATATATATATATAACTCGTTTGAAGTAATGGTGCTTCATATAACATTATCCAGAGAAACCAATGTTAATGATAAATCCCCTGTTATGTTTGTACTGGCTACTGTATACAGGCCACCAGGGCACCATACAGACTTTATTAAAGAGTTTGGTGATTTTACATCCGAGTTAGTTCTGGCTGCAGATAAAGTCTTAATAGTTGGTGATTTTAATATCCATGTCGATAATGAAAAAGATGCATTGGGATCAGCATTTATAGACATTCTGAACTCTATTGGTGTTAGACAACATGTTTCAGGACCTACTCATTGTCGAAATCATACTCTAGATTTAATACTGTCACATGGAATTGATGTTGATAGTGTTGAAATTATTCAGCCAAGTGATATCTCAGATCATTATTTAGTTCTGTGTAAACTTCATATAGCCAAAATTGTAAATTCTACTTCTTGTTACAAGTATCGAAGAACCATCACTTCTACCACAAAAGACTGCTTTTTAAGTTATCTTCCTGATGTATCCGAATTCCTTAGCATATCCAAAACCTCAGAACAACTTGATGATGTAACAGAAACTATGGACTCTCTCTTTTCTAGCACTTTAAATACAGTTGCTCCTTTACGCTTAAGGAAGGTTAAGGAAAACAGTTTGACACCATGGTATAATGAGCATACTCGCACCCTAAAGAGGGCAGCCCGAAAAATGGAGCGCAGCTGGAGGAAAACAAAACTAGAGGTATTTCGTATTGCTTGGCGGGAAAGTAGCATATCCTATAGAAAAGCATTAAAAACTGCTAGATCTGATTACTTTTCTTCTCTTTTAGAAGAAAACAAACATAACCCCAGGTATTTATTCAATACAGTGGCTAAATTAACGAAAAATAAAGCCTCAACAAGTGTTGACATTTCCCAACACCACAACAGTAATGACTTTATGAACTACTTTACTTCTAAAATCGATACTATTAGAGATAAAAATGCAACCATTCAGCCGTCAGCTACCGTATCATATCAGACAGTGCACTATAGACCCCCTGAGGAACAGTTCCACTCATTCTCTACTATAGGAGAGGAAGAATTGTATAAACTTGTTAAATCATCTAAACCAACAACATGTATGTTAGACCCTATACCATCTAAGCTCCTAAAAGAGGTGCTTCCAGAAGTCATAGGTCCTCTTCTGACTATTATTAATTCCTCATTGTCATTAGGATATGTCCCCAAAACCTTCAAACTGGCTGTTATTAAGCCGCTCATAAAAAAGCCACAACTTGACCCCAGAGAACTTGTTAATTATAGACCAATCTCGAATCTCCCTTTTCTGTCCAAGATACTAGAAAAGGTGGTATCTTCACAATTATATTACTTCTTAGAGAATAATGGTATATGTGAGAATTTCCAGTCAGGATTTAGACCGTACCATAGTACTGAGACTTCTCTCCTTAGAGTTACAAATGATCTGCTCTTATCATCTGATCGTGGGTGTATCTCTCTATTAGTTTTATTGGATCTCAGTGCTGCGTTTGACACAATTGACCACAACATTCTTTTGCATAGACTTGAACACTTTGTTGGCATCAGTGGAAGTGCATTAGCATAGTTTAAATCGTACTTATATAACCGCCATCAGTTCGTAGCAGTGAATGAAGATGTATCATATCGATCACAAGTGCAGTATGGAGTACCTCAAGGCTCAGTACTAGGGCCGCTACTCTTCACGCTTTATATGTTACCCTTGGGAGTTTTCACTGTTATGCTGATGATACGCAGCTCTAGATATCCTCGCAGCCTGGTGAAACACACCAATTTGAAAAACTAATGGAATGCATAGTCGATATAAAAAAGAAATATTGGATGACGAGTAATTTCTTACTGCTAAATTCAGAAAAAACAGAGGTGTTAATCATAGGGCCTAAAAACTCTGCTTATAATAAACTAGAACACTGTTTTATTACATACCTCCCCAGTCTAGGGGGATGGGAGGGAGTAATAAAGAAAATGGAGGAAAAATGGAGGGAGTTTTTCCCTTCTACTGACTCACACAACCACGCAAGTAACGTGAAAACAGAATAGAATTTATTAAACACAAGGAAGCAAGTATAACTTCAGGAGGGGTCCAGGCCAACATAACAAAACCTACTAACTCCCAAAAACAAACCTAACTAACCTACAAAATAAAAAGAAAACAAATTACAAAAGATTACCCTAACTCCCTAACTGATCTTAAACAGGAGAAAAAGTATAATCAAAATAAATAGCAACCACCTCCCTACAGCTTCCCATGAAAACAAAAGAAAAAACAAAAATAAACCTTAGCTCTAACAACAAAAGAAAATAACTCACGCTTGGGCTGAATAAGTCCTCCCACAAGAGGACCACTAGAAAGTCATCAACAAACTTCTAATCACAACAAAATCAGCTACAAACTCTAGTGACATCAGCAGAAGGTACTCTCGCTCCAAATTCCCCACTCCAGACATCGCAACTCTGTCTTTTAACTTCGAGCATTTCCTCTTGTGGGCCAATCAGGATAGGGCAGTCATCAGAAGAATCATCCACTAATTGGTCTTCACCTGTTAGTCCTTGTCAGCACTTGAGAGGGCGAGAGAAAAGAACACAAGGCACATACACAAGAGACAGTCCCAATTAAGTAAGCCCTGGGACGTAACACCCCCACCACGAGATATCAAACTAACAAAAAGTTTGTAAACAACCCACCCCCACAACCCATAAGTACACTTAGTTTTCCACTGAATGGACCCTGGACAGGGCATCGGCCACAACATTCTCCGAGCCTTTCTTATGGCGAATATCCAGATGGTATCCCTGCACCATCAAGGACCACCGCATCAACCTCTGGTTGGAATTAGCCATTTGGGACAGGAAAACCAGGGGGTTATGGTCAGTGTAAACGATGACTCGGTTACTGTGATCTCCCAAGTACACTTCAAAGTGCTGCAAGGCTAGTAACCGTGCCAATGCCTCCTTTTCAATAGTGCTATACCTCTGCTGGCACTTTGAAAACTTCTTTGAGTAATAGCACACGGGGTGGTCAATTCCATCACGGTCCTCCTGTAACAGCACTGCTCCAGCTCCAACAGCGCTTGCATCCACCTGTAGTTTAAACGGGAGGGCAAAATTTGGAGCAGACAACACTGGTGCATTACACAAAATATCCTTGGCAGCATTAAAAGCATGAGCACATTCTGGAGTCCAAACAAATTTCTTAGAGGTACTAAGAAGGTCTGTAAGTGGGGAAACTACAGAGGCAAAGTTTTTACAAAAACCTCTATAGTAACCGGTCATCCCCAGAAATCTACGTAGTTCTCTTTTGGTGGTAGGAATAGGAAATTCAACAACGGCAGATATTTTTTCCTCCACAGGACACACCTGTCCCTGCCCAACCTTTTTGCCTAAATAGGTAACAACAGCTTTGGCAAAATCACATTTGGCCAGGTTTAAAGTTAAATTGGCAGCAGCCAACCTATCAAACACACAGTTCAACTTTTCCACATGATCCCTCCATGTAGGTGAGAAGATGACAATATCATCTAAGTAGGCTTCACAATCTGTAACCCCGGACAATACTTCCTGCATAAGCCTCTGAAATGTAGCTGGTGCATTTCGCATACCAAAGGCCATGACCTTATACTGCAGAAAGCTGTCAGGAGTCACAAAGGCAGAAATCTCTGATGCTCGAGCCATGAAAGGAACTTGCCAGTAACCTTTGAGGAGATCCAACTTGGTGACAAACTGCGAAGAACCCACCCGGTCAACACAATCCTCTAACCTTGGTAAGGGAAAAGAGTCAGGCTTAGTGATGGCATTTACCTTGCGGTAATCTGTACAAATCCGCAAGGAAGAATCTGCCTTTGGCACCAATAAACAAGGAGAACTCCAGGGACTCTTGCTAGGTTCCGCCAGTCCATGGTGCAACAAATACTCCACCTCCAACCGCATAACTTCTCTCTTTTTCGGGTTAACCCTGTAAGGATGTTGCTTAATAGGGACAGACATTCCTACATCGATATCATGAGATAACACTGTGGTTTGTTGTGGTACATCTGAAAATAAAGTGCCATGTTTTCCAAGTAGTTTAACAATATCCCTACTTTGCTCCTTAGAAAGGTGTACAAGATTAACCTCAAGGTTATTTAAAACATCAGAATTCTTCAGGCCAATACATGACATCTGAGCATCATTTACTACCAACCCATCTTGCTCAGGGCAGTAAGCAAGAGGCATAACCGGATGAATAATTTCAACAGGAGAAACAACATGTACAGGCTTGGATGATTTTGACTCATTCCGGTCAACATAGGCCTTTAACATATTGACATGACACACCCGAGTCTTTCGTCTCCGATCAGGAGTTCGGATCACATAATTGGTTTCACTTAGCTGCTTATCAACAATGTAAGGTCCAACAAACTTAGTTTGCAACGCAGACCCCGGCACAGTGAGCAGAACCATCACTGAATCTCCAGACTGAAATTTACGAGAAACACTTTTCTGGTCATAACGAACCTTCATTCTAGCCTGAGCAGCAGCCAGATGTTCTTTAGCCACTTCACAAACCTTCTGAAGACGTGCACGGAAAGAGCTGACATATTCCTGCAGGGTCACTGGTAATGACGGTTTAGAGACCAACTGTTCACTTAGCAATTTTAAGGGTCCACGAACTGTGTGACCAAAAACAAGTTCAGCTGGGCCAAACCCTAATGACTCTTGCACAGACTCACGTGCTGCAAACATTAACAAAGGCAGCCCTTCCACCCAGTCTTTGCCCGAAGCAAGGCAATATGCACGAAGCATGGACTTGAGCGTTTGGTGAAACCGCTCAAGTGCACCTTGTGACTGGGGGTGGTAGGCACTTGAGGTTTGATGACTTACTCCAAGTTCGGTCAATAGGCCTTTAAACAACTTCGAGGTAAAATTAGTCCCCAAATCAGTCTGTATGATTCTAGGCAAACCGAAGACAGAGAAGAACCTTACTAACTCCCTGGCAACAATGTTAGCTTTAAGTGATCTCAGAGGAACAGCTTCAGGGAACCGTGTCGCCGCACACATCATAGTCAGTATATACTGATGGCCCGATTTAGCCCTCGGCAAAGGGCCGACACAATCAAGAATCAAGCTCTCAAATGGTTCTTCAATCACCGGAATTGGTTGTAATGGTGCTGGGGGAATCATTGCTTTAGACTTCGCAGCCACCTGACATACATGACAAGACCGACAAAATTCTGAAACTGTGGATTTCATGCTCGGCCAGAAGAAATACCTTGAAACCCTTTTGAAAAAGTTTTAGTAATACCCAGATGACCTGCGAGCACGTTCTCATGAGCCAATTTTAAAACCTGGTTTCGATAACCAGAGGGTAAAACTATCTGAAATACTGTATTCCAGCTAGCCTCATCACTGGAAATACTAGACTTCCACCGTCGCATCAAAATACCATCATCCCAAAAAAACACAACCTTGGCTTCAGGCTGGTCTACTTGATCAACTGCTGCATCAGCACAGTTCCTCAAGCTCTGATCAGACTTTTGGGCAGCCGCCAACTGTTCCCTTCCAACTCTTAGAGGACCTAGTTCACTGGTTTGATTGAACTCAGTACCTGGACTCAAATTACTTGGAGTAACAAACAACTTGCATTCCTCAAGCTCTAGAGAAGAATTCATAAATGATTTAGACAAGTCAATAACATCCTCAAACTTCCGGCTCTGAGCATGAGTCACTACACATGCAGGAAAAACTGAGGGGAACAAACTAGCAACATCAGACGTTGAAGATACAGGCCTCTCGATAACCAGTGGGATAGAAAAAACCTTACCACCAGCCAAGTCATTACCCAGCACAAGACCAACTCCCTCCACAGGCAGCTCTGAGCGCACTCCAAGCTCAACAACTCCTGAAACAAGGTCAGAGGTTAGACAAACGGTGTGCAGAGGTAACCTAACACATCCCAGTTCAATGCCACGTACTAAAATATCAGAGCCAGTATATGTTGCAGCAGAAAATGGCAATACGCTCTCCAATATAATAGACTGGGCGGCACCTGTGTCCCTGAGAATTGTAATTGGTCTTAACTCAGAATCATCAGATAACGAGACAAAACCTGACATGAGAAACGGCTGGTACACTGAAGCAGCACTCATGCTTTCACTAACCTCAGAAGGGTTGACAAAAGCAACACTTTTAGCTTTCCTAGACGAATTTTTCTGCTTCCAAGACCGGCACTCAGAAATCAAATGACCTGGGTCAAGACAACAAAAACACACACGTTTGTCACCCATACGTTTTGAATCATACTTGTGAGAACTCTCAGATTTTGGCTGGTCTGCCCGAACCAAATCAGTAACTGTATCCTCAGCAAGAGATCGGTTTCTACTCTGACGCACGGAAGGAAAAACGCTTCTGTGCGTTAGCACAAATTCATCAGTGATAACAGCAGCATCCGACAGCTTAGTTACCTTCTCATTTAAGTGCACAACATTATTCTCCGGCAAACAACCTTTAAAGTCTTCCACCAGAACCAACTCTCGAAGTTGTTCAAATGTGGACACTTTACTGGAACAACACCATTTGTCAAAAAGATTCCCCTTCTCTCTGGCAAATTCTACAAATGTTTGTTTGGCTGCTTTTACATAGCCCCGAAACTTCTGCCGGTATGCCTCAGGTACTAATTCATAAGCTCTAAGCACAGCAATTTTAACAATGTCATAATCTAATGACTCTTCTATAGGCAAGGAAGAACAAACTTCCTGGGCTTTACCCTCCAAATTACATTGTAGGAGTAAAGCCCACATATCCTTTGGCCACCTAAGCTTCACAGCCACACGTTCAAATGTAGTGAAATAGGAATCTACTTCAGCTTCACGGAGTTTTGGAACTAACCTGATATACCTGCTAACGTCAAAAACTGCTTCCCCTGCTCCATCACCAGGAGTCAAAGCAGCTGGAGCAGACAGAGATGTACCCAGAGACCTCCCAGACAAAGGAAAAGGGGTAACTGGAACATTATCAGACAAATGCGGTGGAGCAACTAACCTACGCTCTCGTTCACGATTAAGCTCTAATTCAAGCTCCCGCAAATCGCAACATCTGATTATCATATTCCTGCTTTCTAACCAACAGATCTAATTCTTTCAATTTAACTGCCAATGGAAGCCCACCTGATGTCACTTCAGGCACAGGAACTGACTTTACATCAGAACCCTCAATAACAGGGGTCTTAACTCCATTCCCAGCTTCCTCAGACTCCTCAGGTAAAATTCCTTGCTCTACCAAAACCTTTTGCAATTCAGCTTTAATAATAATACGCTTGGACGCATGTCTGGAAACTGAAATATGAAAAAAGTCAGCCACTTGTAACAAGTCATCTTTCCGGCACTTGTCAAATACCTCAACAGCGGGACAAAGAGTAAATGAGACTAACTCAAAAACCATACTCACTCAACATCTTCTCCACCAAAAGAAAGCAGCCAAACAAACAAGCTGACGAGCCCCCAATTTATTACATACCTCCCCAGTCTAGGGGGATGGGAGGGAGTAATAAAGAAAATGGAGGAAAAATGGAGGGAGTTTTTCCCCTTCTACTGACTCACACAACCACGCAAGTAACGTGAAAACAATAGAATTTATTAAACACAAGGAAGCAAGTATAACTTCAGGAGGGGTCCAGGCCAACATAACAAACAAAACCTACTAACTTCCAAAAACAAACCTAACTAACCTACAAAATAAAAAGAAAACAAATTACAAAAGATTACCCTAACTCCCTAACTGATCTTAAACAGGAGAAAAAGTATAATCAAAATAAATAGCAACCACCTCCCTACAGCTTCCCATGAAAACAAAAGAAAACAAAAATAAACCTTAGCTCTAACAACAAAAGAAAATAACTCACGCTTGGCCTGAATAAGTCCTCCCACAAGAGGACCACTAGAAAGTCATCAACAAACTTCTAATCGCAACAAAATCAGCTACAAACTCTAGTGACATCAGCAGAAGGTACTCTCGCTCCAAATTCCCCACTCCAGACATCGCAACTCTGTCTTTTAACTTCGAGCATTTCCTCTTGTGGGCCAATCAGGATAGGGCAGTCATCAGAAGAATCATCCACTAATTGGTCTTCACCTGTTAGTCCTTGTCAGCACTTGAGAGGGCGAGAGAAAAGAACACAAGGCACATACACAAGAGACAGTCCCAATTAAGTAAGCCCTGGGACGTAACACTTGATGATTGCTCTGTCAATTCTTCGTCATCAGTTAGGAACCTAGGTGTGCTACTTGATCGCAATCTTTCCTTAGAAAGCCACGTTTCTAGCATTTGTAAAACAGCATTTTTCCATCTCAAAAATATATCTAAATTACGGCCTATGCTCTCAATGTCAAATGCAGAAATGTTAATCCATGCATTTATGACTTCAAGGTTAGACTATTGTAATGCTTTATTGGGTGGTTGTTCTGCACGCTTGGTAAACAAACTACAGCTAGTCCAAAATGCAGCAGCAAGAGTTCTTACTAGAACCAGGAAGTATGACCATATTAGCCCGGTCCTGTCCACACTGCTCTGGCTCTCTATCAAACATCGTATAGATTTTAAAATATTGCTTATTACTTATAAAGCCCTGAATGGTTTAGCACCTCAGTATTTGAATGAGCTCCTTTTACATTATACTCCTCTACGTCCGCTACGTTCTCAAAACTCAGGCAATTTGATAATACCTAGAATATCAAAATCAACTGCGGGCGGCAGATCCTTTTCCTATTTGGCGCCTAAACTCTGGAATAACCTACCTAACATTGTTCGGGAGGCAGACACACTCTTGCAGTTTAAATCTAGATTAAAGACCCATCTCTTTAACCTGGCATACACATAACATACTAATATGCTTTTAATATCCAAATCCGTTAAAGAATTTTTAGGCTGCATTAATTAGGTAAACCGGAACCGGAAACACTTCACATAACACCGTACTTTCTACATCATTAGAAGAATGGCATCTACGCTAATATTTGTCTGTTTCTCTACTGGTTTTCGTCTGGTCAGAGGAGAACTGACCCCCCAACTGAGCCTGGTTTCTCCCAAGGTTTTTTTCTCCATTCTGTCACCGATGGAGTTTCGGTTCCTTGCCGCTCTCGCCTCTGGCTTGCTTAGTTGGGGTCACTTCATCTACAGCGATATCATTGACTTGATTGCAAATAAAAACAGACACTATTTCAACTGAAAAGAGATGACATAACTGAATTCAATGATGAACTGCCTTTAACTATCATTTTGCATTATTGAGACACTGTTTTCCTAATGAATGTTGTTCAGTGCTTTGACGCAATGTATTTTGTTTAAAGCACTATATAAATAAAGGTGATTGATTGATTGATGACAGGTAACACATTAATACATGATAAAAATGAAAATAACAAAAACAAAAATAATAAAATACAAATAAACATACGTGCATGAAATCATATGCAAGTATACATAGCATACATATTCAAAGGAAACTAATTACTTGAGAAACCTTTCTCTCTTATAGTTAGGAGAATGCACTATCCAGTGAAATCACTCACATGAACAAGATGGCGGACACAAAGACCTATAAAAAGACCGGATGTCTAACTGATCAGGTTTGGCAAATGACTCTTGGAAATGAAATGAACAAATGAACTGTGGTAAGCATAATCTGTATCTCTCTTATACTGTATTCAATAAACTATGTGGATCAAATACTTGTAGAGGTGATTTATTTCTGTATATGAGAAATTACAATTCTATTATGCTATCATTATATGCACTTGTGTTATGGTTACTAGTTCTCATTTAACTCAGGTAAAACTAAACAGGACATTATACAGCAAGTTTACAACACACAGTGACATTGAATGTTACACAGGTCCATGCATACATGAATCTATGTTGGCTAACAAACTGTACTACATGACGCTGGTGTATGCGCGTAACGTGCATGTGTATGTGTGTGTGTAGTACATGCATAGTTGCAGGCTTACCCTTTGACACTTGGGCTACAGTCTACTCATCAAAAATTTAAATGTAAAAATAATCTTCAGGTTCCATTTGCAGAGCGAAATGAGAACGGTCCATCATTTACAAATAATTCTTATTTACTCTGTTATTATTCTTGATTTTTCAAACTGCTAAAACTTTGGATTTTTGAATTATGCCTTTACTGTGTGACCAGAAATTGTGAATTGTGACTGAACGCACTGGTTCCACACGCGCACATATTCACTGGAAACAGCAGCCATTCACCATGTCATGCGGCACGAGCAGCGGTCCATTTTGGCATATGTTTGCTCATTATGATTTTTTTCCGTCGATACTGAAATACCTGTGAAACCCAAAGCCTTTTTTGCCTAATGAGTAAGAGTTTAGCTTCAAATGGGCAACATGTTTGGATTTGTCCCGAATGAGAGAGATAAGCCTAACCTTACCTTATGTATCGCTTTAAATTATTTTTAATTATTATTCTTTTATTTTTATAAGCCTATATTATTATATACTGCAATTATATTTATCCATTAGAATTATATATTTGTAATTATTGTTCTGTTATGATAAATTTGTTAAATTTAAAGGATTTTTTGTAAAGTGAAGGGAACTAAAAATATCCTGTTGGTACATTAGCCTATGGCATTATTAGGCCTGTTGTTATTATTTCTGAATGTAATAAAATGCAACTCACAAATGTAATTAATTTTTTAGCGTGTTTAAACAAAAACACGCAGCAAATGAAAGTAGGATTAATCGGTTAAAATGTTTTAGGCCTATTTAGGAAAAGAGTATGGGCCTAATCTAAGCTATGTTGTTAACTATTTAAAGGTTTCATGGATGTTTTTATCCAGCTTTATTTTCCATTGCATCTGAAAATTACTTAGTGCATGCACATTCACTCCATACGCTCAACCTGCCTCCCGTGATGCTCAGCTGTGAACGATTTCAAAATGTTTGATATAAATGTTTTTGTTATACAAAAGGTAAAAGGTAAAATATATTGATAGTTTTATTCTAACATGCAATCAAGGTCTTTGGAGACCATAAGATACAAGTTCATTTAGGCTATTTGACATGCACTGTGACATTTTACCGTTTCAACTTACAAATGTCTTAAGATTTTAAAGTCAGTTTAACAGTATTGAAATTCAAGTTGAATCTAGTATTTTTAAATAAAAAAAAAGGTTTTAATTGCTTAAATTATTTCTATGAATTATTAAGTTAACATGACTTTTTCATCATAACATTTATTATGAGCTGTATTAGTTTTCTGAAACCAAGCACCCACTTTTTTCTTTTTGAAATCTATTATTCGCTCGCATATCTTCTACAACCATTTTATTTATAAGGAAGGTGCCGTCAGGGAGTCAAAAGATTATAACATCATCATTAAAGTTGCCAATTCACATTAGAAATGGAAAATAAGGGCTAACAGAGGTTCTTTCTTTTATTCTTTACTGCCCTAAAAGAAAAAGAAAAAAAACGATTTTTTTCACAAAATATCCAATTTACAATTTAAATTGATTTTTTAAAATTGATTTTTTATTAACCTGTTTATGTTCTCTGTTTCAGTCCCACCTGACCAGACTTGCTCTCCGGTGCCATTGACTTCGCTGTGGTGGTCCTCTGCTCTGCCCTGGTGGGCTTCTGTCTCGTCTGCTCTGCTGTGGTGGTTCTCTGCTCCGCCCTGGTGGGCTTTTGTCTCGTCTGCTTGGCTGTGGTGGTCCTCTGCTCTGCCCTGGTGGGCTTCTGTTTTGTCTGCTCTGCTGTGGTGGTCCTCTGCCCCGACTTTGTGGGCTTCTGTCCCGTCTTCTCGGCTGTGGTGGTCCTCTGCTCAACCCTGGTGGGCTCCAGCTCCATCTGCTCCACTCTGGTGGGGTCCCACGCCACCTGCTCTGCCTTGGTTGACCCCTGTTCCCGAGCTAAGCCCACGGCAGGCCCCTGTTCCCAAGTTAAGCCCACGGCAGGCCCCTGTTCCCGAGTTAAGCCCCTGGCGGGCCCCTGTTCCTGAGTTAAGCCCTGTTCCCGAGTTAAGCCCACGGCGTGCCCCTGTTCCTTGAGTTAAGCCGGGACAGGAAGGGCTCCAGTTCCGCCTGCTCTGCCCCGGTCTCTGGCCACTGCACTTCCACATGGACCTGGCCCTCCGTCCCTCCCCCTGTTCTGCCTCCGCTCTACTAGATTGTTTTGAGTGTCTGGAAGCTGCTCCCTTGGGGGGGGAACTTCAGTAGAGGCCGCTCCACTCAGGACCATTCCACCCATCAACCACCAAATGTCACCATATCATCACTTGGACACTAGCACCTCTCGTACTGTTGCATCACACCCGAACTACATCTCCCATGAGTCACTGCATCACTATCAACTTGCCACACCTGCACCTCATTCATGAGATAATCTCCTTGCCACACCTGCACCTCATTTACACACACATATAAGCAGCACTCACACACAGACACTTAGCGTAGTCTTGTTTAGCCCCATCTTACATTTCCGAGCGTTTTCAGTCTTGTTTAGCAAAGTTGTGTTTCCCCCCGTCAAAAGATTTTTCATTATTCTTTCTGTTTTGATAGAGCCTTTAGTGGTGTAACATATTAGCTGAATGCACAAGATTGAGTGCAAATAAACCAGTGAGATATATATATATATATATATATATATATATATATATATATATATATAAAATATTACAGAAAAAAGTGGTAAAATTAACATTTTATGTTAAATAAGTTGTAATTCATGTTAAGTGATATTCTTACCAGGTAGTGGTTATTATGCCATTATATGATAAATTGAGCAGAAATTAAGATTTGTTATTTTTTTTTTATCTTAATTATATGTTTTGCTTATTTAATCTAATCAGTCACAAACAATTATTTATCAATCTTTGCTAGAAAAAAAAACTCTAAATACCTCAAATAAACAATTACAGTAAAAGTGGAATTATCCTTAGACAGTGATGTTGAATAGACAACACAAAAACGTGGCCTTTCAAAATGTTAATGTTGTACAGTATGTTTTAATTCTATGACCCTCCTCATTAATGCAACACATTTTTGTGTTCTGTCTGGAAAATGTTTTAGCCTCTGCATCACATCTTGCTATTCAAAGGAATAGTTCCCCCAAAAATGAAAATTCTCTCATCATTTACTCTCATGTCATCCCACTGTTTTTCTTCAGATGAACACAGGAAAAGATTTTTAGTCTGTATAGTGCAAAGGGACAGGACCACTTTAGAAACCACACAAAGTGAACACTACGGTCAAGTTTAGAATATTGGTATTTGTATTTTTTTTTGTATTTATCTTTTCACTTAAGAATAACACTTTGTGGTCATCCGATTAATTAAAATAAATGTATTTATTGGAATGGCATGAGGGTGGAAAGGATAGATTTTCCTTTTAATCTCTTTCCCTGTATTTGTGTGTAAGTGTGTGTGTGTTCCATTGTGCTGCATTTTAAATGTTGCTGCACTAAGTATGTGTTTGACCTGTGCATTTTGTTTATTTTTTTTCCCTTTAAAAAAAACTTCTGTTTATCTGTTAGAAAAAAAGTACTTATACTTTTGTAATACTTGAGTACAATTTAAAGTTTTACTTTTTTACATTTACTCATGTATGTTTATGGCCAGATACTTGTACTTTTAATTGAGTCAAATTTTCACTAAGTATTTGTTCTTTTACTTGAGTAAAATATGTGAGTGCTTTTTACACCTCTGGGTATCATAGCTACAAACAGATACAGAGCACATTTTGATCCACTAGTAGGGATGACATTTATTTTCTGTGAGCAACAGGAAACTCTTTTTTATTTATTTGTTAAATGTAGTAGATTAATGCATCTTTTTGCTCTTCTTAGTGGGTGTTGCCAGATATTAGGAGAAGTTTTTATGCCTGAATTTTATATTTATGGACCTTAATATAAATAAAAAAGAGGGCAATCTATCATCTACTTAATTATTTTTTTAAGTAAAGTTAACTGTTTGGCTGTTGTTAAAAAGTCTCTCTCTTTATCTCTATCTCTCTCTCCCTATGTTGCATACTGGGAGCGGGCTGAGGAGAGTGGTGTCGGGTGAGATCAAAGCTGTGAGTTTATCTAGACTTTAATTGCAAATTTTTATTATTTTCTCATTTTTCTAGCTTTTCTAGCTTTTTTTCTACATTTGATTTAGTTTTAGTCTGATCATTCACTGTATAAAATGAAACTGCTCATTTTCCAGTTTACGAAACCTATTGAGTCTCAAATACAAAAAAAAGCTATTTTCTTGAAACTACATAAAATTTAGTGGTGGGCATAGACACATTTTTTTTTATCTAGATTAATCTCACTGTGATCTTGAAATTAATCTAGATTAATCTAGATTAAAATGGCTAATTTGAATTCTGCCGAAGGCATTCAGAATATGTGTGTTATCCAAATAAAACTGACAAACAGTAAGTCTTTGAGAAGGGGTTTATCAAGCTAGGTGGTGCATTAGAAAAGGGGCTCATCTCCTGTTTCCAAAATGCATCACAAAGTGCTTGAAAAAGCTGTAAACTAATTCCACATTTCACAAGGTGCAAACAACCTTACGGCTGTTTCACACCAATGTTTAATTTTTTTTCAAGTTTGTAGGTGTCAAGGTACAGAAACCAAATAATTAAATGTAAAATAGCACTGGATAGTCTTCAATGTAAAAATGAAATATACAATCAAACCTACATTTATTCAGACACCTTCAACATTTCTCACATTATTACAGTTTTGCTATATATATCAAAAATTATATCTGGTGTCTGAATAATTTTTGGTTTGACTTTTAAAACTACAAAGTAATTCAGTAATTCATTTTCTTGAATTAACATTACAGCAGCCAGTAGCTAAATTAGGCGCGGTCACTTTAAAAGATGATGAACGCATCCAATATAATACACATCCAATTTTTTTCCTCAACTGTTTACTTTCACTTAAGAAATAACTTAAAGTTTTTTCGAGCATAATTTCCAAGGTGGATATTTTGACATATTTTGTATGTATTTGTCGCCACAAGAGCAAAAATAAGCAAATTCGATGTTCAAGTGTTTTGAGACGCCTTTCTCTGCTTGATCCCTGAACACCAGAACACCGTGAGTACTGAATTGGGCTCTTTCACATCTTTTTGTTTGTTCAAACTGCTATTTGTATTTGTTCGTTCAGGTGCATGAGGGACTTCGAGGAGAACTTCGCAGAAGAGAGCTCGGTTCAGTGTCGCTGTCCGTGATACGTGGCTCTCTCTCTCGTGTGCACCGAACACAACCAGCTACTCTGTTCAGCTTTTTTCCGCATCTTGTGTTTGAATGCTTTAATGTTTAAATCGACAAGCGGTAAGATTTAAAAACGTGGAAAAGATAAGCTTTCGTGACGATGCGCAGCAGTGGCCGGTCAACTGTCCTGAACATCTTTTTAGGCTGACCTCAGCCAGTCGGTCATATAAAATATCAAGGTGAAAGTCATCTTAGCTGGCTTAGTATAGACCCAGCTCTCAACCCAACTTTTTTAGAATAGATTAACGGCGATATTTTATGTATCGCCCGATAAGAGTCTGCGTTAACGCCGATAACGGCCCACCACTAATAAAAATCCTTGTTAGATTAACAAAATTACCCCTAATGCTGCCCCATCTAATCAAACACAGTTGTCTGAACAAAGAATTTCATATAGTTGAAATGTTAAAGCTTTGCGAGTTCTCAGCATGCATTGCAGCATGAATAAATTATGCAGTTACTGTTATAGTATTATTGTTTTGCTGTTTGCTGACTTCATTTAAACTCTTTTGTTATTGTTTTATCATTATTGTTAGTTATTTGTTGTACTGTGATGTAGAGAGCTCACCTTTTTAACATTTGCTGGTTGTCACCATTCTTGAAGTAAGTGTGTTTGGTTTTGAGGCCTAGAGTACAATCACTTATGTCTATTTCCTGGATATCTTTGTCATTGTTTGTACGACATCTTACAAGACTATGTTGTCTACGTATTAGACTAACTTTGTTTTTTACATTTGACATTTAAATAAACATACATTTGATAAGGTGACTTTTTAAACATTATTTTTTGTTCCAAAAAAACAAAAAATAAATTACCTCAACGACAGTAATTGTTGTTTCAGCTGCTGTGACAAACATTTTTTTATTAGTAAAATAAAAAAATCAGCATTGCATTAACTAACAAATTCACATTGGCTCAACAAAGTATCTTTATTGAGCAAAACTATTCTCTTAAAAATCTATTGTTGAGAAAACTCTAAGTCTTACTGCATAAAGTTGTAGTATTCTCAACAGTTTATTTTTTACAGTGTTGTTGTAGATATTGGGCAAGAAGATGGCATCTCATAATGATTGAGATTGTGATGCTAATTTTAACTGCCAGGGTCGCAGAACATGAGAATACTGTATCTGCTTCTCATATGAATAAGTTTGTAGTATTGTTCTTGAAAGACAAAAATCTTGTTATTCGTTTAACTGAGAATGGTCTTGTTATACCATGTTACATGTTTCTACAGCAAAAATAACTGTTTTAAATGTTCCACATTTTATTCCAAATAATGTGTTGGAACAGGAATTAGTAATATTGGGTTTCAAAATTATTTTGTTAGGCTGTAAACACCCATCTTTGAAACATTCTAAGTCTTTCAGGAGACAGGTGTTTATGTTTTTGGACTCCCTGAGAATATGCTGGATGTTTCACTTTGATTGCGATATGAAGGGAGAACTTCCGTAGTTTATGCAACAACTAGCAATTTACGGTGCTTCGAATACAGTGATTTAGGCCAGAAAAGTTTGCATGCCCACATAGGGAGCGTGCAACCAAAAACAGGCCTAGTGTCTCGGGAGAAGGAGATGTGGTGGAGCACTCTGCTCAAGAGGAAAGGACAGGTCTATCCAAGGTAAGTGATACTGGTGCTGTGCCTTCCACTCTGGAAACACATAACTATGTAGTTGCTAATGAAGTGAAGTGACATTCAGCCAAGTATGGTGACCCATACGCAGAATTTGTGCTCTGCATTTAACCCATCCGAGCCATTTATGCTGCGGCGCCCGGGGAGCAGTTGGGGATTCGATGCCTTGCTCAAGGGCACCTAAGTCGTGGTATTGAAGGTGGAGAGCGAGCTGTTCATGCACTCCCCCCACCTACAATTCCGTCCGGCCCGAGAATAGAACTCACAACCCTTCGATTGGGAGTCCAACCCTCTAACCATTAGGCCACGACTTCCCCTAACAGTTACTAATGTGAATGAACATCAACGAAATTGAACATTTTTTAAGTGATGCAGAGAATATCACTAATGAACAGGAAGATAATACTGTGGTAAATGCCCAGTTCAAATAAGTGAGAAGTTGTTTAGGAATAAGTCAGGGAGAGTTGTGTAGAAATGATGCTAATGCAGTGGATGATGTTGTGTCTGACGAAAATGGTTCTCTTCATGATTAACCTGTTAAAATGCACTCAAACGTGGTTGTCCTGAATTCCCCTTGTTTGCACATGTCACTATTTACGAATAGGTTAAATGAAACAAGGATAAATGTAATCTTGACAAATTATTTATCATTATAAAGATCTAAGCCTCCAGCATCGATGACAGATCGCTGTTTTTCAATGGAAAGATTATAATGAAAGTATTTGTTAAATTAGTGTAAGCAGAACACATCAAAATATGAAGAATTAAAACGCAGTACATAACCAGATTCGTCGTTATAACGAGTCATAAACACATACACAGCTGTTAATCCCGGTTTAGTTAGGAAGGTAAGGGTCCATGGAACAACAACTTATAGAGCACATTTAGTCCAATGAAGCAATAACGTTGTAATATGGATGAAAATTCTTTTGTTTACATTTCAGTTCTTCAGGGACGGAATTGTTTGTGTCCAGTATGGAATAACTCACGCTCAGAAACTGCATCTTGGTAGTAAAAAAACACAATGATTTTGTAGCGTACAGTGTCACAAACAGAATGAGATGTTCCACAAAATAGTTTTTTAATAAAGATAGTTGGAAGATTGTTTATTTGAATTCTGGCTCTCTCAAATCATGACTGGCTCTCTCGAAATGTCATGCCAAGCATTGGCTCATTTTGGATTTCATGAGAGCTACACATTCCTAAAAAGTTGGGACAGGTAGCAATAAGAGGCCGGAAAAGTTAAATGTACATATAAGGAACAGCTGGAGGACCAATTTGCAACTTTTTACGTCAATTGGCAACATGATTGGGTATAAAAAGAGCCTCTCAGTGTGGCAGTGTTTCTCAGAAGTCGAATTGGGCAGAGGATCACCAATTCCCCCAATGCTGCTGTGAAAAATATTGGAACAATATCAGAAAGGAGTTTCTCAGAGAAAAAAAAAAAACATGATCTTTGGGCCCTTAGACGGCACTGCATCACATACAGGAATGCTACTGTAATGGAAATCACAACATGGGCTCAGCAATACTTCCAGAAAACATTGTCGGTGAACACAATCCATTGTGCCATTCACCGTTGCCAGCTAAAACTCTATAGGTCAAAAAAGAAGCCATATCTAAACATGATCCACAAGCGCAGGTGTTTTCTCTGGGCCAAGGCTCATTTAAAATGGACTGGGGCAAAGTGGAAAACTGTTCTGTGGTCAGACGAATCAAAATCTGCGACAGCCCAAGTTGTTATTAGCACTGTCACGGTTTTGGCAAGGGAGGAACTCAGGTGCAGACAGGGATTCTCAAACAAAGGGTTTATTACAAAAAGGGGAAAACAAAACCCACGAGGGGGAAAACACGGAGCAAGGTAAAGACTAAATAACTAAAACAGGACTGGACTGACAAGATAAACAAGGACTCAAAATACTAACTATAAACACTCACGGTAATACAAGGACTTCAGCGGGTACAGCACAATCTCACACACAATCACAATTGCAGAACACAGTTGAGGTACAATCACAATGACAATGAACCGACGCAAGACAGAGCACACTTGGAGACCTAAATAGGGGAAACAATCAAGACACGACAGGTGGCACAGATGGGACAATCAAGACACGACTAGGTTAACAAGGGGGGCGGGGCAAGGGAACGAGACAACACAAGCACATGGCCCAAAGACAAGGCCATGCGCTTGTACACAAAACAAGGGTCTGTCATGATCCTGCCTCAAGACTAGGAAAAATCAAGGACACGAGGGCAGGATCATGACAAGCACTCAGTTCAGAAGCCTGCATCTCTGATGGTATGGGGTTGCATGAGTGTGTGTGGCATGGGCAGCTTACACATCTGGAAAGGCACCATCAATGCTGAAAGGTATATCCAAGTTCTAGAACAACATATGCTCCTATCCAGACATTGTCTCTTTCAGGGAAGACCTTGCATTTTCCAACATGACAATGCCAGACCACATACTGCATCCATTATAACATCATGGCTGAGTAGAAGAAGGGTCCGTGTACTGAAATGGCCAACATGCAGTCCTGATCTTTCACCCATAGAAAACATTTGGCGCATCATAAAGAGGAAGATGCGACAAGACAGTTGAGCAGCTATAGAAGCCTCTGTTAGACAAGAATGGGACAAGATTCCTATTCCTAAAACTTGAGCAACTTGTCTCCTCAATTTGAAGACTGTTATAAAAATAAGAGGGGATGCCACACAGTGGTAAACATGGCCTTGTCCCAACTTTTTTTTTAGATGTGTTGATGCTATGAAATTTAAAATCAATGTATTTTCCCCTAACAATTATATATTTTCTCAGTTAAAAAAAACTTCATATGTCATCTATGCTGTATTCTGAATAAAATATTGAAATTTGAAACTTCCACATCATTGCATTCTGTTTTTATTCACAATTTGTTCAGTGTCCCAACTTTTTTGGAATCGGGTTTGTACAAAGGCATACAAAGTTAAAAATGTGTTATTTTTCTTATTCATTTATCTTATTAAAATTATTCTTATTGTATCTTTTTAGTGCTCAAATAAATCCCTTATAAGATGTCTAAGTTTCTGTCTATTGTTTTATAATTGAAAAACATTTTTAGTGGTATGTTTAATGACTAAAATAAACAGTTTAAATAACTGCTTTCTATTTGAATATATTTTAAGATTAAATTTGGTCCTGTGGTTCCTGTGGTCACAGCTAAATTTTCAGCATCATTACTCCAGTCTTACTCCAAGTGTAACAATACACACTATAACATTCAAAAGCTGGGAGTCAGTATATTTAGAAATTACTTAATTTTTTATTTAGCACACAAGTGAATATAAATACAATAATCATGTTACAAACGATGCTGTTCTTTTAATTAATAAAAAAAACAATAATAATAATAAATGTATTTTTGAGTAGCAAGTCAGAATATTAGAATGATCTCTGAAAGATTGTGTGACTGGAGTAATGATGCTAGAAATTCAGCTTTGAAAGTCAGCTTTGATTGTTCCTAATAAATGGTTTAACTGCATTCGCAAGTGAATCTCAAGTTATTTTGTGGGATATTTAAAAATATTCTAAATAAACTACAAACATAAAAATATATAAATGTATTTTGTCCTATGAAAAATACATAATATATTGCATAAAATTCACAGCATTGATCTTTGCCTACAAAACCACCATTGACTCTGCACCCTTTTACCTGAATTTATTCCTTCTGACTTATGTGCTGTTACAAACACACCAGGTTCCACCTCCACACAATCACAGCGCACACCCTCACCTGAATATTAGATCACCACCACCTGTTCCTCATCACCCACTCATCAGCGCTGCACCATAAAACCCACACACACGCACTCAGTCTTCGTCCGGTCACATTTGCGACAAGATCATTCCTGTATGCTTACTATAAGGACTAACTCCTCTTCTACTCTCTCCAAAGATTCTCTCCGAAGGACCCAGTTCCCCGAAGTGTGTGTGTGTGTGTGGTTCACCGTTCCCTCCAAGAAGTCACAGCCTTACCAGCACGGATCCAAACTCCCATTCACTCCTCACTACCTGCTCCTCTGCTTGTGTCTATGTTAATAAACATCTTCATCTGTCACTCCTCAGCTTTCCGAGTAATCCATAACAGATGACCGGACCAGCACCGACAGGCACAAGCATGAGCCTCATGGACCCCTTTCAAGACCTGGTTGATGCACTCTGTCGAACACTTATGTCAGCCCCAGCATCTAAACCACCAGCGAGCACTTCCGCCGTCGGCGGCCTACTCTGGCTCGGCGGAGGAATGCAGAGGATTCCTTCTTCAGTGTTCACTGGTCCTGGAGATGCAACCGCACTTGTATCCAACGGACTGCTCTAAGGAAGCCTTTATCATTTCCCAATTGCAAGGCAAAACACCACTGTGGGCAGATTCACTCTGGACTCAAAATAACCCAGTTATCCAGTCTTATTCTAGCTTCATCGACCATTTCCGTGAAGTCTTCGGCAAACCTGCCTGGGATTCTTCGACTGGTAAGAAGCGGTACAATTTAAAACAAGGGAAAATGTCTGTCAATGAATATGCCTTGCAGTTCAGAACTCTGGCGGCCTCCAGTGGATGGAACGAACAGGCTTTGCTAACGACCTACCGTCGAGGACTGGAACCCTGAGTGCGGTTGCAAACTCGCTGCATACGAGAATACCATCGGCCTCGAGCGATTCATCCAGCTGTCCATCTGCTTCGCCACTCGTATGCAGTCGTGCTTAGAAGAACAACAGGGCCAGGCGCATTCCTCCACTCTGCCGACCAGAGTATTTCAGCTCCCCAGAACCAGCCAGCGAACCTATGATGAGTGACTCCTACCGCCTCACAAAGGCGGAGCGTCAAAGATGGCTGGCCCAGAATCTGTGCCTTTACTGTGCAGCTCCGGTGCATACCATAGCTGTGTGCCCCGTCCGTCCTCCTCGTCCCATGGTGTGGGCCATTCTCCCTTCAAGATTCCAAATGAAACCACTCACCACTGTTGTGACACTTACTGCCACTGATGTATCTCTTCCAGTGTCCGCCCTCCTCGATTCTGGGTCAGCCGGCAACTTCATCTCCGGCGCCCTCTGCCGTCAGCTCAAGCTCCCTACTACTGCCACGCCAGCCGCTTACCAGGTCCACACAATCACCGGCAGGCCGTTGAGCAAGAAATACATATGTCACTGCGTGGGTCCCATCTCCCTCCAAACTGGACTTCTGCACCATGAGGAAATCTATCTGCTGGTTCTGTAGTAATCCACCGCTGATGTCATCCTAGGGCGCCCATGGTTGGAGCAGCACAACCCCGTTATCTCCTGGAAGACGGGAGAGATCCTGAAGTGGGGCGAAACCTGTTTTCAATCATGCATCTCCGGTTGTCCTATTCCAGTTGAACATCCCCCTGAACCACTACCAGTCTACTCCACCTCTATCGAGAGCCCTGTCGAGAACCAATCCATCACCATTCCTCAGTGCTACGCCCCCTTCAGCGACGTCTTCTGCCCTAAGCGGGCCTCCAAGCTGCCTCCACACCGGC
Organism: Carassius auratus; assembly: GCF_003368295.1. Classification (NCBI taxonomy): domain Eukaryota; kingdom Metazoa; phylum Chordata; class Actinopteri; order Cypriniformes; family Cyprinidae; genus Carassius; species Carassius auratus. The sequence continues at coordinate 730,204 of NW_020523788.1, read as the reverse complement.
TGTGGGACTGTGCTATTGATCTGCTGCCGGGTTAACCAGTGCCAAAGGGACGGATATACCCCCTATCCGTTCCCGAGGAGAAGGCCATGGAGGACTACATCAAGGAGGCGCTGGCACAAGGGTACATACGTCCATATACCTCCCCTGCTGCTTCCAGCTTCTTCGTGGCTAAAAAGGATGGAGGTTTGAGACCATGCATTGATTACTGTAACAGAAATGAGTCGAACCAGACAAATTAAAGAGTCTATCAATGCTGTAAGCATTGTTACACGAGCTGAATTCCTCAGGAAGTCATAAATCAGTTCTAGTGCCACAAGAACCAAGCAAGATGACCAACCAACTTGTTCACACAACAGCTTTCAACACTAACACCACTAGAACAATTATTTACAATTCAAAGAAGAGAAATTTGGTGCCAAATGTGTTGTTCGTAATGGAAATGCAACGCTGGACATCACATGTAAACCCAGGAGATCAAGTTAAAGACTTCCATTGACTTCCCCCACTCAGCAGAACCAGACTGAAATTCCTAAGGGGGGGAAGGGCTTTAAACCTCTGTCTTCACAGAAAAGTCTTTTGTCATGAGAATGGACTGCTTTTGTACATATATATGGACCAGAATGAACTCAAAAAGACTCATAAATGAATCAGTCCATCGCATCACTCCATATTCATTTATGTGTAACCCACACATTTGACTATCATGTTATAATCCCTTATTGTGTATGTTTTTTTTTAAATAACTATGGCATAACTTAATGATTTTTAATTGTGTTTGGTATGTGTGTGATCGAATCTTCTTGCTTGAATTAGCCCTGACAATAATTTATTTGTCCCATGTATCGTATTCGTGTTATTGGAATCATGTCCAAAATTAGACCCTGCCAGAGCAGGAAAATTCGGACCACATGCTTGGTAAGATAAGCATATGATTTATGATACCCCCCGAGCCAAGACAATATCTGATTGGTCAAGACAACATTTGAGGTGTGGCCAACAGGCAAGTTTAAATACCTAGGACATCGTAAAATCTTTGCTTTTAGTCTGTTTTTAGTCTCCAGCTATGCTGCTGCTATTAGCCATGTCTGTTTCTAGTCTCTAGCTATGCTTCTGCTAGCTTGTAGCTTCTACCCATGCTGTTTGTCATCACTGTTCTTTGAGCGCGGTACTTAGCCATGATGTGAAGGAACACAACCTTGTCTCGTCAAACTTTATTTCTTTTCTTTTCCGTTTGAGAGTTTCGTGTTCTGAGTTAAGTTTTGTAACGTCGACCTCGTCTGCGCGTTTCAACTTCAACCAGCGCACACGAATCTGCACTTTCAGCCAACGCCCAACAACCACGGGCTTTCCAAGACATCACTTCAGCGACTGAACTTCCAGCCAATCAACGACCTCGGGATAGCCCTTTCACCGAGACTCCTTCTTCACAGGAGACGCAAGTAACTTTACCTCCAGACTCTGACATTTGTGCTGGTATCTAATATAATTTTAACCCCATTGAGGAACTCAATGCGAGTGTTAATTAAGTGATTGATGGTTGTACATGTCTATGCAATTTAACGTATTACTGTAAACTTGGGATTCCATATTTCCATTCTCTTAAACTCATCTTTCCCTAACTTTATATCTTCCTGCAACTTGTGTGAGTGCGTGCGTTTATGTGTTAGATTAGTTTATATGTCTTAGATTTATCTAATAAAGCCTTATTCATATTGAAAAGAGAAGTATCTTTTGTTTTGTGCTTACAAGTTAATGTCTTAAACTGCCGATCTTGTTACTGTGCTAATTGATAGTGTTTCACTATAGTTTGGATATTAGTATCCAGCGCAAATTTGATGTTAAACGGCTCGTTCAGGCCGTCGCAGGGCGTCTCCGTGACCAGCCGTGAAACAGTGATTCTGTTCAAATTCCCTTTAAAATCTTAAATGATTCCCTTTGAGCTAAATTGACCTGTTTCCCTTACATTACAGAGCACTAAACAAAATCACTCTTAAATTCCGGTACCCCACTTCCCCTCGTCCCTGCGGCCCTGGAACATCTCCGTGGTGCCACTGTGTTCACCAAGATTGGACCTCCGCAGCGCGTATAACCTCATCCAGATATGTGAAGAGGACGAGTGGAAGACCGCCTTCATCACCCCTACTGGCCACTATGAGTACTGTGTCATCCCGTATGGGCTTGTTAACGCCCCCTCCGTATTCCAGGGGCCTGTTCTTCGTACGTCGCTAACTCAGTTAGCTGGATTTGATTGTTGATGATTTGGCGTGATCTTGGATCGTTTGGTTCTTCGAAGCTCATCCCGGAGCTGCTGTCATAGCAACAAGTCCGTTAGCTTAAACCTGCTAATGAGCAGGCTTATTTCATGTAAACAGGATTAGATCACTTCTTTTCAACCAGAACTGATACTCAAAATATGTCTGCTACCACCGCTACTTTATTACAAGAGTATATCATACTGATCTAGGGACAATAATTTAAAATAATAATCATTAAAAAAAATATTTAAAAATAATATAAAAATGCTGTGTAGTCCATAACAGCCTACTTGACAGCTAGTTTTACTCACTGAAATATTTATTTGTCATAAAATTATTACTTAATATTTGTATTAGAGCCGTACACACATGCTATACAGATAATAGAGTCGTGCATTATTTTGAGTGATGACTGCTATTATAAGAGTGGCTTGATGGAGCGCAGGAGATGCAGATAACATGATATTGACCCTTAAGAAACTTTAATTTATGCTGTCACGTAACAAATCTGTCCAAATATAAAATGAAATGAATAGATAATTTCTATATTGAAATAAAAATGTAAAGACTGCACAACTATAAATTGCAAATCTAAATAATTGGGAATCATGAAAAAAATTATAATAAAATGAAAACATGTATCTATTATCTCTTTCATGTATCTATTATAACATTTATGTAGTTTTGTTTGCTTGGCTGTTTCCTTATAAAAGTCCAGAAATTTGTCAAGTTTTTCGTCAGGTGTCGTTTTAAATTATATGATGTCATTACATTGCCGTCTTGCCACCTGCCAATCGCTGCACTGTTGATCATGGTTTAGAGTATCGATACATATCCCCTTTTAAGACAACACATGAACGCGCAATTATCTCAGGTAACTCAATCCAGCGATACTAATCATAAACTACAGGTGTGTTCGAAGAACCCAATTAGCAGGATCAGGATTAGCACGATGATATCATCTTGGATGTGTCATTTGATCTCGGATGTAATAAGCGACGTACAAAGAACAGGCCCCAGGATTTCATTCATGAGGTGCTCCGGGATTTCCTCCACAAGTCCGTCCTTGTATACATTGACGATATCCTGATTTACTCCTGGAGCCTGGCAGAACATCAGCGCCACCAGCTCTATCTCAAAGCCGAAAAGTGTTCCTTCCATCAGCCCTCAGTGCAGTTCCTTGGATACACCATCAACCGCAGTGGCATCTGGATGGGGGAGGGGAAGATGAGCGCAGTCAGGGACTGGCCTATTCCTACCACTATCAAGGAGCTGCAACGATTCCTTGGCTTTGCCAATTTCTATAGATGATTCATACACAATTTCAGTTCAATCTCCAGCCCTCTTACCAACCTTCTCCGCCAGAAACCCAAATCTCTCTCCTGGACTCCAACCGCCACTGAAGCCTTCCAAGCCCTCAAGCAAGCCTTTACGATAGCCCCACTCCTAGTACATCTGGACCCCGATCAACCGTTTGTGGTGGAAGTGGACGCCTTAACCACCGGGGTGGGAGCGGTCCTTTCTCAGCAGCAGGGGAATCCCAGCAGCCTCCATTCATGTGCCTTCTTCTCCAGGAAACTCAACCCGGCGGAGGTAAACTATGACATCGGGAATTGCTAGCCATCAAACTTGCCCTAGAGGAATGGAGACATTGGCTAGAGGGAGCTAAACACCCATTTCAAGTTCTCACTGACCACAAGAACCTGGAATACCTTAGAGCAGCCAAGAGACTTAACCCCAGACAGGCCCGCTGGGCGCTATTCTTCACCCGCTTCCAGTTTACCATCTCTTACCGCCCAGGGGTAAAGAACGTGAAGGCCGATGCTCTGTCCAGATGTTATGATTCTGAGGAAAAATCTGAACATCCAGAACCCATCCTCCAGGACGATGTCATAGTCGCTCCTATCACCTGGTCAGCTGAGACTCTTCCTCCTGCCGAACCTCCTACTGACACCCCGCCAGGTTGCCCACAAGGACACCTGTACATCCCCAGGACATGGCGCACTTCACTCATCCACTCCACGCATACATCACTTGGCACTGGTCACCCGGGGGGGCAATGAAACCATATCGTTGCTACGGGAACGCTTCTGGTGGCCCAACATGGCCTCGGATGTCAGAAGGTACGTGAGTGGATGTACCAGCTATGCCATGTCCAAGAGTCCTCGCCACCTACCGTCTGGCAAACTCCTTCCTCTGCCTGTTCCTAATCACCCGTGGTCACACCTAGGGGTGGACTTCATAACGGACCTTCCACCCTCTTACAATAACACATGTATATTGGTAATAGTCGATAGATTTTCTAAAGCCTGTCATCTTCTTCCTCTGAAGGGCCTACCTACTGCCATGGAAACGGTAGAATTGATGTTGAACCATGTCTTCAGGTACTTCGGCATCCCAGAAGATATCGTGTTGGATCGAGGCCCCCAGTTCATCTCCCGGGTGTGGAAAGCATTACATTCCCTCCAAGGTGTGGCCATCAGCCTGTCCTCCGGCTATCACCCCCAGTCAAATGGGCAGACGGAGAGGAAGGTCCAGGAGATCCTGGAACCAATTCCTGGGGTGGGCCGAGTACGCACAATATTCCCTCCGTCAACCCACCACCGGACTCACCCCCTTCCAGTGCGTACTCGGCTACCAACCACCTCTGTTCCCCTGGTCAGGAGAACCCTCGGATGTTCCCGCCGTCGACTACTGGTTCTGGGAGAGCGAGAGGGTCTGGGACGCGGCTCATCACCAGCTACAGCGGGGACTTTGCAGACGCAGGACGACAGCCGACCTTCGCCGGTCCAAGGCTCCCCAATACCAACCCAGTCAGAAGGTCTGGCTGTCCACCCGGGACATCCGCCTGCGTCTACCCTGCTGCAAGCTCAGTCCCAGATTCATTGGCCCATTCACCATCACCAGCAGATAAGTCCGGTCACATAGACTCCAGCTCCCTCCTGAGTACCGGATTCACCCCACATTCCATGTGTCACTCCTTAAACCTCACAATCCTTCTGTTTCTCCCTCCACAGAACCTGGCGAGACGGAAGCCCCCCCCTCTTCTCCTCCTGGATGACAGTGCAGCCTATATAGTCAAGGACATCCTGGACTCCCGGCGCCGTCGTGGGCAGCTGGAATACCTCGTGGACTGGGAGGGATACGGTCCAGAGGAACGTTCCTGGGTCCCACGCAACGACATCTTGGATCCCACCTTAATGGATACCTTCCATTCACCCCAATCGACCAGTTCCCAGGGGAAGAGGACGCCCACCACGTCGTCGGGGTCCCCGGCCCTCAGGAACGGGGGTACTGTTACAAACATGCCAGGTTCCACCTCCACACAATCACAGCGCACACCCTCACCTGAATATTAGATCACCACCACCTGTTCCTCATCACCCACTCATCAGCGCTGCACGATAAAAGCCACACACACGCACTCAGTCTTCGTCCGGTCACGTTCGCAACAAGATCATTCCTGTATGCTTACTATAAGGACTAACTCCTCATCTACTCTCTCCAAAGATTCTCTCCGAAGGACCCAGTTCCCGAAGTGCATGTGTGTGTGGTTCACCGTTCCCTCCTAGAAGTCACAGCCTTACCAGTACGGATCCAAACTCCCATTCACTCCTCACTACCTGCTCCTCTGCTTGTGTCTTTGTTAATAAACATCTTCATCTGTTACTCCTCAGCTTCCCGAGTGATCCGTAACATGTGCCCTCTAGAAGCATGTGTTCTGCAAGTGAACGTCGCTTGATTGTGCCATCCCAAAGAAGCACAAAGTCACTCTTATGGACTTTTAAATGAAATGTTCACTCCTGGTGGAATGACCTGCCCAAGTCAATCCAAGCCGCTGAGTCCTTAGCCATCTTCAAGAATCATCTTCAAACCCATCTCTTCCATCTTTATTTGACCCTCTAACTTTAGCACTCACTGTTCTACTCTATTCTATTATAAAGAAGAAGAAAAAAATCTAACTATCTTTCTCAATTTTTGTATTGTATTTTTCTTTTCATTTATTATACAATTATAAAAAACCTAGCCTGCTCTATTCTTTTTCTATTCCATCTGTTTGCTTTTTATTTATTTTATTATTTAAAAGCCCTTGCTACGTGTACTGCATTTAAGCTAACTGAGACTTGTTATAACACACATATATATAATTTCTCTTTTGTTGTTTTTCATTAAGGTATTTCATTTTCATCAGTTCATCATTGAATTCAGTGATGTCATCTCTGTTCAGTTTAAATAGTTTCTGTGCATTTATTTTCAATCAAGTCAATGATATCGCTGAAGATGAAGTGACCCCAACTAAGCAAGCCAGAGGCGATGGCGGCAAGGAACCAAAACTCCATCGATGACAAAATGTCTTCTCAGGTGTGAATCACTCAAATATTCATGGTCAATCACGCCTACTCACATATGCCTTTTCGAAACAAAAAGTGTCTAAAATAAGAAGTTAATAAGATGATTTTCACATAATTTTGAAACAAATATTCTAGGCTATGGGGTCCATGTTTGACAGTCTTGTGAACAAATGTCCTCTAGGTGTTTTATGACCTTATTTTAGTGACTTCAAAATATTTGTTTTTCACTAAACAAACAATGAACGTTTTCTAAAAAACACAATCATGTACATACATGGTATTTACATATTTTTGTAGGCCAGTTTGTACTGATTACAGTGTTACTAGACTTTAGCCATGTATATGTTTATAAGCAACTGAAAAAAGTACAAAAGTCAAAGGATGTCAAAACTTATCCAGGCCCCCAAAACCCCTTTGACCCCAGAGGGTTAAACATGGCATTTTAGGAGGGCGTGGACAAGTCTTAACTTTTCTTGAGACTTTAGTCTTTGCAACTTTAGGGATATTATCTATGCAAAAACAGTTTGTAACACTCCAAAGAGAAAGGATCATTTTAAATTACATTATATGACCCTTAGACATTTTTTAATCACCTTTAATCATTCCCTCATTGAAGGCTGAGCCCCCTAATATTGAAATCCTAGAATTGCTCCTGCATGAACAACTCCTGTAGGCGTGGCAATGGGCACTTGTCCTCTGAAATTTTTACTGTATTCAATGTTTCTGACTTGAATCTTCATGTGGTTTGTTTCACCAAAACATCAGTCCATAAATTACACTGACCTCCTTCATTGTGCATTTATAAACATTTCTCCAAAACTTGCTGCACAAGGACTTTTTTCTGTACCAATATCAGAGATTGAATTGGTTCATTTACAGTCTGATATCTTTACTGACTACTGAAAAGCAGGCCAAAGGTTTGAATATAATTCAAATTGTGGACAATCTCAGTAACTTATTCTGATGCTAAAACTGGCAAACTAAATTACTTAGCTTAATGTATTCTCAAGTACAATTAAAACAGATCTCTGCCATAGTAACATCCAACTCAGTCACTTACATGTATAAATCTTATGCAGTTCCTAAATTATACTGACACTAGTATTTTGAGTAAATTTTACAGGAAAGTGAGTATATTAAGTAGTAGTATTTGACTAGTATTAATGACCCTTTTTGAATGATTTTACAAGTAACATCTTGAGTAAGAGTCTGGAAATATATCAATCGTAACAGACTGCTAAGTATAGTATATCTTTTCCTGTGTTCATAAATACCTTAATATGCTCAGTTGACAATGTAAACTCTCCAGTCCAGCACAGAGCAGCTTCACTCCTGAATCCCGAAGGTCATTGTTACTCAAGTCCAGCTCTGTCAAACAGGAGCTTGATGATTGTAGAGCTGACGACAGACTTCCACAGCATTGACCAGTGAGATTACAAGTCACCAATCTAAACAGAATATTGAATCAGTATTTAATTCATATAAAATGAATTATGAAATGAAATGAAGACATTCATTACAGTTTTTTCCTGAAATACAAATATTTTTCTTTATAGAATTCCATTATTGCATTTATTTTTATGTAAATTATTCGGAATTCTTCTCTATTTAACATTTATGTCCATGTATTTATTTATCTGGTGAGTAGCCATGTCAGGCTGCTCATCACCTGTCAAGATGTTTTGACTGGCTTATCGCTCATTATCCTTTATGTATATATTACAGTGTGACACAGGCATACTCATTTCATGTCACAAGTTTCACCAATCATTATTACATATTTGGGTGTTCAGCAATCTGGACCTATATATCGAACACGGATGGATCTCTAACTGCTGCAATAGCGTAAAACTCTACTGATATTAAAAAAAGCATATTTCATTACCATTTTAAACTTTGAAGGGTTCAATTTGAGCAAATGATCATCAGTATACACTTCACCAGTACATACAACATCTGGCTCAAATTCACTCCTGCTGTTTGCTGTTCAAATACAAAGAAGTAGAAGTAACGGCTCCTTTCCTCAAACAAAGAAACAACCGCTGTGCAAGGTGAGTAAAGGCTCCAAATAAATACACATATTTATTATTTGTATACTAATTCCTACACTGGCACATTAAACTGTATATTTTTTTATTTAAAATGTTTGTTTTAACCATTAATTTAATAGATGCTTACGAGTCTAATGTAACTTTGTGGGATGAAATAGAGACTACAAACACAAGGTCACAAAAAATATCAGTCAGGTTTATACATGATGTTTACGTTTATTCATTGTAACTCTTTTCTTTAACTTTTCTAAATTATTGTTGTCGTTTACGTTTGTTAAATAGTTACACATCCATGTTAACGTACGTTACATGTATCATTAACGTTAGGCTGTTAGCCTATTTTTCGAGGCATTTGCACATAACGTAACATTACATAAAACTGGTTTGATCATTTTCTCTCCTCAGAAAATCCAGGATGACTTCTCTAAAAATCTCAAAGGGTTCACAGAGCAGCACTATGTAAGTATTTAATTATTTATTTGACATTGAAATAACTGAAATGGTGTTTCAGCTTGGCCTAATCCAAAATTATATATGACTGGATACACTGTTACACTGCACTGAATTAAACAATTAAAAAAAATACTTTTATTATTCAGCAGTTAATAAAGAAATGTGGACACCTGTGAGGCAGTGGACAGCTGCTGATGTCTGATGCTGGCTGACAATAAACAGACCTCTCTGGACGTACCCCATATTTTGCAGGTGTCTAAATAAGTGAACAATTGCAGAGACACACCAGAAACCCTTCTAAAACATGCAATTATTTATAGTTTATTAATACATTAATACGTTAAAGTTTATTTAACAGTTCGTTTTTTTCTTTCTTAAATTTTTTTTTTTTCAGAGAAATCCTAACATTGCCCTTTCTGTACCACATGATGATCCTGCTGTCCTGGACTGTATATGATGAGTTAAGTATGAGTTTGTCCATGTGTGTATACATATGTAGTGTACACACACACATTATACATACATTGTGCACTTAATTAGCCCACAACCATGCTTCTTGCTGATGAACCTGCCGACATGAGTTCACCTTACTATGAGTGCCTATGTTCTGTTCAACATTATACAGAAAAGCAATTAAAAGTACACTAAAGCGCACTCTTTTTCTGCTGTATCTGTTGGCCATTCAGGAGGAGATCCTGGACCATTTTCACAAGACTGATGATGTGTTTCAGCGGCCATCAGCATCGTTAATCCTCACCATTTTTGTTATATTTTGATTTTTTTTTTAATTATGTGCATTTATAACACTCTGCTCTCGAAGTTTACCCAACTATAACAACTTCCGCTGCTGAGAAACTGGTTTATTAAGCTATCTTCAGGCTTATCAATTTCTTAAAATGTCCTGTGTGAATTCTCCCAAACAGTTACCACTATTTAGAAAAAGAAAGAAAATGTTACTATTAATTGCATTGTCTAAAATTTAATTGAATTTATTAATTTAAATTGTATCATTGTTTTAGGTACATAAAATGTTTTTTAAAGTTCTAAGATAATTGAGTCACATTTATTTGTTTATAATTTTACCAAGGTGTAATTTTTTTTTTGTTGTTGTTTATAGCAGTATTAACTCTGATGTTTCCATGAATGGGATTGTGATGTGCAGTTTTGACTATTTAAGGTGATTAAACTATGTTTTATACGCATTTGTTTCATTTTTTCAGTTTGTTTTTTAAAATCATTAAAAATGTCAATAGCAGGACAAAAATAATTAACTGGGGGGGGGGGTTGTGAAAGAACTGAAATTAGGAAAATGGTGCCTTGAAGCACTCTAGGTGGTTCCTGGCCATCCTGATAAAAGGGTTCCTCCAGGAACTATTGAAAGTTCCTCAGAGAACCACCCCCATTTAGAGCGGTGCCTAGAGGCTCTTGAGAGGGTTCCGCCGGCGTGGCGAAGTGAAGAACCCCAAAAGGTGTCTCCAGGAACCTTTAGTTTTTACAGTGTATATAAAACGGTTCAGCAAGTGAAAGCCTCATCAGACACTGTCCATATGAAAGAGCAATTCACACCTTTATCTCGACCCCACAAGCCATGAATAACTATCCAAAACCTAACCCCCTCCAGCTGAACAGAATTCGGTCAGAATTTTGGCTCTGAGGAACGGAGTGTTACTGGGCTGAAACATGCACTCAGCAGCACTAGGCTACTATTTGTATTCATAATTTTCTCGCAGCCCATATTATTATTTTCACAAGACCATAATGATAATAACAAATCATCAATTAATAATGAATCATTGTTACTTGTGATTGTGGATGTTTGCGGGAGGTTTTAAGACCATGGGGAGTCCTCTGTTCCCGCCTCACAGCGCGCGGGTCTTCGAGGCTTCACTGTCTGCGGTTTGACTTTACTGAATCAGATTGAGGCGAACTTATTGATCATGAGCCCAACATTTAGCAAGGCAGGAAAAGTCTAACGGAAGGAAGACGTATTTCACTGAACTAATGCTGTTAAAGGGGGGGTGAAATGCTATTTCATGCATACTGAGTTTTTTACACTGTTAAAGAGTTGGATTTCCATGCTAAACATGGACAAAGTTTCCAAAATTAAGTTGTATGTTTGAAGGAGTATTTCTGTTCCAAAAATACTCCTTCCGGTTTGTCACAAGTCTCGGAAAGTTTTTTTTCGAGTATGGCTCTGTGAGACGTTAGATGGAGCGGAATTTCCTTATATGGGTCCTAAGGGCACGTCTGCCGGAAGAGTGCGCGCTCCCGTATAGCAGAGCACTGAGAGCACAACAGACGTTCACTGATCAGAGCGAGAGTTTTGTGTTTGTTCCCCTGCATTTCGAAGATGCTTGTTTTACAAACAAGGCCCAGTTTGACGCCGGATTTGCACATCATTTATTTCTTAAGGATAATGCAGTCCCAACGAAAAAGGGTCACGATCGTGTGTTGGAACCGCATGCGGTGAGTAAAACTGCTTCAAATGTCTCTGTGTTGTTAACTTAGCTATCGATCTGTAAGCACATCAAGTAAACAACATGCGATGTTTTCATCAAACTGCACTTTCCACATGTACAGCTTAATTCTGGATCATAAATATACGCTAAATCTGACTGTTAGCCATGGATTGTTTTGGTTGGTTTTGTCCTCACGGTATTGTCACAGCTTCCAAACGCTCTCAACGCAAAAGCCTACTGGTGCTCATGATTCTTTAGCTCCGCCCACACGTCACGCCTCCAGCCGGTCGTGTTTTTCCGGGAAAAATCGATACAGACTATCTTTCTCTTATGAATATAATAAAACTAAAGACTTTTTGGAGTTATGAAGGATGCAGTACTACTCTATAGGTACTCAAGATTAACAGGATATTGAGTGAAAACGAGCATTTCCCCCCCCCCTTTTAAAGAGAGAGAGAGAGAGAGAGAAAGTCTAGGACTATTCTTAAACTTGGAGCTCATTATATTGAAGTACAAATTCAAACACCAGAAACATTATGCATTTTATGAATAATGAAATGTTATGAATTTTATTTTTAATCATTTTATTTATTCACATGCTGTATGGTTGAAATAATATTTTAGTTCACAACTTTAAGTTTCGTTGTTTAAAAAAATGCTTTATTGGCTAATGTTTCATAAACCTTCAGTTGTTATGCTCTAAAATCCATGCCATTATTAATTTCACAGTATTTTTATCACCTAAATGACTAATCTTTAAAGTCACAATTCTATAATGGTCAAAATTACTCAGGCCAATGGTATTTTTAATGACATTATTTTATTATTATTATTATTATTATTATTATTTGAATAATTGTAGCTTACATAAATAGGTAAAGCAAAACAAATATTCGTATTGTCCCTTATTTTTTCCCTTGTTTTCCTAAAGAATAAACATGTATTTTACAAGAATAAACATGATAACATATTAATTAATAAAAATAATTAAGCAATTAAAACCTTTTTTTTAAACTTGAATTTAAATACTGTTAAACTAACTTTAAATTCTCAAGGAGTTTATAAGTAAAAAAAAAAGTTCTAAATGAACTTGTGTTAACAATATAATTAGAACTAACAATATAATTAGATTTTTTTAAAATGAACAATTCCTGAATAAAATGGGTCAGAGACCTTTATATCAGTGGTTCTCAACCTTTTTTCCAGCGGGCCGCACTATGGTCTAAGTGCAAGTCTACGTGTATAATTTACATATTACGTCAGCAATACAAACCAACCTGATTTATAATATTATAGCCTAACTATTAAGATATATAATCTATTACATTCATTGAAATAAACAATTCTACTCCCCATAAATAGAACACCTGATGCTGTCGGGAGCTGACCAATTTTGTGAGATTCAGCTTGAAAGGAGTAACACAAAGAAGTTGCGATTTTAACACCTGTGTTATACTTTCCGCATGAACAATCCGGACGTGTAAACGGCCAGCACGGACGCAGACTTCTTCAATTCATAGCCTACTTCTGAATGCGCAGGCTGATGGCCAGCTCTGCAATTGCCCAGAATTATTGCACATCGCTGTCTTTAATTTATTTTATTGTCGGATTGCACAGGTTCGAGTAGCAATGAGCTTCTTCACTCTGCCTGCACATGTGCAATTTTGTTTTTGAAGCCTACTGACCACGCGCACCTTTCCGCGCGGTCGTCTGCTCAGAGCCTCGGCGCACACACTCTCCAATGACGTTTTTTACGTCAGGCCTACCTAACGGTCCATAGCGGACTCGCAGACACAGAAAGTTTGACAGAGGGTTTAAGATGGAGGCTTGCATGACCTGACATGCAACATTTCAGAAAAGTGCGTTCACAAATGTAGCCTATTTTGATCCAAATATGGAAAGCACTTTTGAATTTAATAATATGAGGTTCTCTCTTGAGATATTTTGCCACATTTCTTCAATTAAGGATTGTTACATAGTGGTCTTTCCATTTATCTGAACTTCTTCAAGTGAGTTGCGGGGCAAAAAAACCCCCACGAAAATCCAGCACTTCTCCTTCAATACTGATACTGCGACTATTGACAGTTTGTACATGTTCATTCGCTGGCATTTTTTGAATTTTTTTTTTTTCTCCCTTAAAAAACAAATTTGTCCATTCTGATGCGCAATTTTACCTTAAAGGCAATTTACCTAATGGCTGTTGATGACTATTTGAATTGAATTCTGCCAAAGTGCGCGCTTGTATGTGTTCGTTAAATGCTTATGCCAGTGCTAATGTTTGAAAATAATATATGAAGAAGAAAAAAAATCACATAAAAACATTAGGATATAGCTTATATTTCATTAGGAGCATATTTTTTTTTAAATTGATGTAAACAATAAAATTTTACAAACTGATAAAGGTTTTTTTTTTTTTTTTTTTTCAGCATGTGGTGCGGGCTGCATTAGAATTCTTAACGGGCCGCGGGTTGAGAACCACTGCTTTATATCAAACATTTTTAAATTGTCTACAGCTGAGCTTTGCGGGAGGCTGATCTGCGCCAGATCGCGTGAAGTGAATGTAATGAACAAAGTCATTTTCAGATGCAATGAAAAAAAAAAAAACATGGATAACCTAATGGATTAATCGCCTATTTTCATTTGCTGTATGTTTTCTTTATTTTGTATTTTTTAAACACGCAAAAAATTTTTTTTTAATTTTGTCAGAGGAAAAAAATATATGAGTCGTGTATAGGTTTCATTTTAACGGATCAATCACCTATTTTCGTTTGCTGCATGTTTTTTTTTAAACACGCTAAAAAATAAATCAGAGTTTGTGAGAGGAAATAAATAGGCTATTAGAAAATATTTTACAACAAATCCTTTAAATTTAACAAATTTATCAGAACAAAACAATAATTAAAAATATATAATTCTAGTGGATAAATATAATTGCAGTATATAATAATATAGGCTTAGTAATAAATAATAATAATAATAATAATTTAAAGCTAAGCATAAGGTAAGCTTGGGCTTTCTCAATCGGGAGAAATCAAACGTTTCCATATTTGTGATGTTGCCCATTTGAAGCTTAACTATTATTCATGAGGTAAATAGACTGTGTGCATTTAGTATTGATGAAAAAAAAATCATAATTAACAATATGTCAAAGTGCTCACGCCGAATGTCTGGTGAACGACTGCTGTTTACAGTGAATATGTGCGCGAGGCACCAGCACGATCAAACAGCTGAAACAAATAATACTTAATTTTTGGTCACACTTTAGGCATAATTCAAAAATGCTGGTAGTTTGAAAAATCAAGAATAATAACAGAGTTAATACTAATTATTGCTAAATACTGGACCGTTCCCATTTCGCTCTGAATATGGAACCTGAAGATTTTTTTAAACCAAGAATGAATCGAAATAAAAATGAAATTAAAACATTTAGCTTATATATATATATATATATATATATATATATATATATATATAGGCCTTATATTTATTTATTGTTTAAATAGCATGCATATGATCCTTTGTGTTAAGGTCTTCTTTTAATTTTTGTTTAGTACACTGTAGTCTAAGACTATCCTACATTTTAAAAATTAACAAATTGTAAAAAAAAACTGTTTTTTTTTTTAAATGTTACAATGTTATATCATAATGTTATTGTTGTTTTACTTCTTTTATCTCATTTTACAATGATATTTTCTACTGTATCAAACTGTAAGTCACATCACATTTTCTTCTGGGGCATATACAAGCCTTTATAGAAAATAAGATCAGAAGGGAAATGTCTATAAATAATTACAAATAATTATAATTATATTTATTTATTTCAGCTTCCAGATGTATGTTGCAGAATTAATATCACAATTTACTAATGTGTTTTTCCAGTGAACATTCAGTGTCATATCAAATTAACTTAAATGGTAATTTCGTGGTCACAGAAAGTAAATTTCTTACAGTACTAATGCATTAGAATTGGGGGTGGTCAACATCGGTCCTGGAGAGCCAAAGTCCTGCAGAGTTTTGCCTCAACCTTGACAAAAACTCTGTAGCTTTCCTACCTGCCTGTAGCTTTCTGTTAACACTTGGACCTTGATTGGAGCTGAACTCTGCAGGACTTTCTCCCCCTGATGTTAGCCACCCCTGCATTAGAGAATGTAGCAAGATGAAGGAAGGAATTGTTTAAGGGACACTGATCTGCAAGCAGTGACAGAATCAGAAATGTATGCAATTTGTGAACAAACTTTTACTGACTTAATACTAACACATAACCAGTCTAACAAACATATATACACATTGAATGAATGTCCAGATGCAGTCGCGGATGAAAGTCTTGATGGTTCAACAATCTGATGATGTTGGAGTTGTGATCATGTTCTGGGTTATGACAAACTTCAAAAATGTTATTCTGACTCTGCGGTGGTCAGAAGATTTCTCTCCCAGGTGGAAATTTGCGGCATGGATTGTTGATGTCCTATTGGCACCGGATAGTGGTCGTCTCAATAAATTAGAATGTCATGGAAAAGTTCATTTACTTCAGTAATCAACACAAATTGTGAAACTTATGTATGAAATAAATTCCGTGCACACAGACTGAAGTAATTTAAGTCTTTGGTTCTTTTAATTGTTATGATTTTGGCTCACATTTAATAAAAACCCACTAATTCACTATCTCAAAAAATAGCCAATCAGCTAATCAACTCAAAACGCCTGCAAAGGTTTCCTGAGCCTTCAAAATGGTCTCTCAGTTTTGTTCACTAGGCTACACTATCAGGGAGAAGACTGCTGATCTGACAGTTGTCCAGAAGACAATCATTGACACCCTTCACAAGAAGGGTAAGCCAAAAACATTCACTACCAAAGAAGCTGGCTGTTCACAGAGTGATCTATCCAAGTATGTTACCAGCAAGTTGAGTGAAAAGATAAAAGTGTGGAAGAAAAGGATGCACAACCAACCAAGAGAACTGCAGCCTTATGAGGATTGTCAAGCAAAATCGATTCAAGAATTTGAGTGAACATCACAAGGAATGGACTGAGGCTGGGGTCAAGGCATCAAGAGCCACCACACAAAAACGTGTCAAGGAATTCAAGTGAAACAAGTGATGTGACATTTAGCGTGACCCATACTCAGAATCCATGCTCTGCATATAACCCAACCAAAGTGCAGACACACAGCAGTGAACACACACCTGGAGCAGTGGGCAGCCATTTATGCTGCGGTGCCCGGGGGGCAGTTGGAGGTTCAGTGCCTTGCTCAAGGGCACCTAAGTTGTGGTATTGCCGGCCAGAGACTCGAACCCACAACCCTAGGGTTAGGAGTCAAACTCTCTATCCACTAGGCCACAACTTCCCCCTGTATTCGACTACAGTTGTCATATTCCTCTTGTCAACCCACTCCTGAACTAAAGACAACATCAGAGGCGTCTTACCTGGGCTAAGGAGTTGAAGAACTGGACTATTGCCCAGTGCTCCAAAGTCCTCTTTTTAGCTGAGAGCAAGTTTTGTATTTCATTTGGAAAACAAGGTCCTAGAGTCTGGAGGAAGGGTGGAGAAGCTCATAACCCAAATTGCTTGAAGTCCAGTGTTAAGTTTCCAAAATCTGTGATGATCTGCTGTTGTTGGTCCATTGTGTTTTTTGAAAACCAAAGTTGCTACACCCATTTACCAATAACTTTTGGAGCACTTCATACTTCCTTCTGCTGACCTGCTTTTGAAGATGCTGATTTCAGCAGGATTTGGTACCTGCCCACACTGCCAAAAGCACCAAAAGTTGGTTAAATGACCATGGTATCTGTGTATTTGACTGGCCAGCAAACTAACCAGAGCTGAACCCCATAGAGAATTTACGGAGTATTGTCAAGAGGAAAATGAGAGACAAGAGACCAAAAAATGCACATGAGCTGAAGGCCACTGTCAAAGACACCAGAGCTTCCATACCACCTTAGAAGTGCCACAAACGGATCACCTCTATGCCACACCGTATTGAGCCAGTAATTAAAGCAAAAGGAGCCCCTACCTAGGATTGAGTACATGTACAGTAAATGAACATACAGTAGGTAGACATCCAAAATGGGTATTAACGCCACTGCGGGGCCACTGCGTTAACTCCAAGTCAATCGCGTGTTAAAATCATTAGCGAAACTACCGCTTTTAATAATTTCGGTTCATTCTTGGTTTAAAAAAAACCTTCAGGTTCCATATGCAGAGCAAAAAGAGAACGGTCCAGCATTTAAAAATAATTATTAACTCAGTTATTATTCTTGATTTTTCAAACTGCTAACACTTTGCATTTTTGAATCACGCCTTTACTGTGTGAACAAAAATGGAGTATTTTCTGTATCAGCTGTTTGATCGCGCTGGTGCCTTGCACACATATTCATTGGAAACAGTGCAGCCGTTCACAGAGCCATTCGGCGTGAGCAGCGGTCCACTTTGGCATATAGCTAATTATGATTTTTTTTTCCATCGATACTGAAACACGAGGGAACTACAGAGCCTATTTTACCTACATTTATAATAGTTAAGCTTCAAAAGGGAAACATCACAAATATCACAAATATGTGAGAGAATGAGAGAACCCATTCTTACCTTATGCTTAGCTTTAAATTATTAGGGCCCGAGCACTGCAGTGCGAGGACCCTATTGGAATCGCTCCGTTTATTATTAGGACCCGAGCACTGCAGTGCGAGGACCCTATTGGAATTGCTCCGTTTATTAGGGCCCGAGCCAATGGGCGCAGGGTCCTATTGTTCCCCTAAGGATTGTTATTATTATTAGGGCTCAAGCCTGGAGGGCGATTATTATTATTATTTATTTATTTTTTTCTAACGTTACGGGGGCTTTTGGGGCCCTTAACATGCTTAAAAAGTCTTGAAAATTGGCACACACATTGGAACCTGCGGCCATTAGGGCCGGGCAGAGACTGATACACGGGCGTGGCACAGGGGCTCTACAGCGCCCCCTGGAATATGGAGGGCCATATATCACACATACTTGTACGTAGACACACAAAACTCGGTACACATATAGAACTCATCAATACAAACAACTTTCGTATTGCATATCATAGGCTCCGCCCAACAGGAAGTTGCCTATTCAGGGTTTATTATTCATATTTGTCGTCAAAGTTGTGGGGGCTTTTGGAGTCCTTAACATACTCAAAAACTCTTGAAAATTTGCACACACTTTGGAATCTGTGGCCTTTAGGAGCCTGCAGAGGTTGGGACCCGGGTGTGGCACAGGGGCTCTACGGCGCCCCCAGGAACACAGTCATAAATGTTGATATATAGCTCACACATACTTGCACGTATTAATATGAAACTCAGTACACATATAGATCTCATTGTGCCGAACAACTTGTGTATTGCATGTCATAGGCTCCGCCCAACAGGAAGTCAGCTATTTAGAGTTATGTACAAAGCGCATGCTCTGGAATTTGAAATACTTGTCATAGGTTTTTTACTCGATTGCCACCAAACTTGGTCAACATGATCTCAAGACATTGGGGATGAAAAACTGCCAGGGGATTTTTGATATCTCGAACGGTTTGCTCGTAGCAAGGCGTTGAATTTATGGCGAGAATTGAGAAACAGGAAGTGTCTAATACCATCCACATACATTTCCTAATTTTAATCAAACTTCATCAGATTATTCATTGTATGATGTCGATCGCATATATGTGACTATTAGGAATCAAAGTTATAGCGCCACCAACTGGCAGCAGGAAGTGTGTCATTTTCAAAATGCTTTGAATTCAGCATCTTATTTTTACTCGAGTTGCTTCAAACTTCATCAGAATAATGTTTAAACACAGCCGATATAAATCTGCTGGGGGGATATTGATATCTAAAAATATTGTTGCCGTGGCAACATGTCAAACTGGAATACTTCTCAGGTGATTTTGAGGCATATAACATGCTTAGAATTTCATCAAACTCAGAACACATATCAGTATTAGTGACAGCTAGACACTGGCAAAAGTTCATAAGAGGGCGTGGAAGAGGCACTCTATAGCGCCACCTTTTGTCTCATCAGTTGTCCGTCTCATCAAAACTTTCTAATTCACAGTCATCAGCTACGACCAACAGGAAGTCGGCTATTGTGATTTGAATGTGGATTGATTTTTACATTTAGCCGTGAATTAATGCATACTGCTCAGAGGAGAGTAACACTATATACACCAAACTTTGTCTACATGTTGAAAAAACATTGAGTAAATTAAATTGTGAATGGGTTTTGGATAGCTTGGATGGTTTTGTCGTGGTGATTTTTTTAAATGACAGTAAAAATGGAATTATTAATTTTCCTGCATTTTTAAATTCCAAACACTTCAAAACCTTTTTTCATACAGAAAAAAAGTTATTCTGAGTAAATATGCATAGTTTCATGACTTTACAACAATGTATGGATAACAGAAAATTAAAAAACTGTCAGACATCTCATCTCACTCTGTCCCTCTGTTTGAGTGCTTAGACATCCATTGTCTGAGAGAAAATGTGCCCCTAGGTGCAATTCCCGGACTAAAAAAGGGAGGAGACTGTCTTTTGGTTTCACTTTTAAATCGGTTAAAATACAAATAAATACTTGGATTTAATTCACACTGACAAGCTAAACCAACATATATGATTATTATCAGGTCAGGGCTCATTAATAATTGATGTGTGGTCAGTGATACGTGAGAAACACGAGAGATGAATCACGCTCTGAGCAGAAGCGTGTGGAATGATGAGCTCAGAAAAAACGAGTTTATTCTTGTTTTATAGCTATTAAAAATAAAGTATTGCAGCGGCAGAATGACATATATCTCTCGAGCTGTAGGATTCTGCCTTTCGTCGTAAGAACGAACACATCACGGACAAGATTATTTCAAAATACATAATAGCTTGGCGAATATAAACGAAAACAGCCACGTGAACACAAACTGTTGAGAAATAAATCTGAAGTGGATCTACTGGATTTGAATATTAAGTGACCGCATATACCAGCTGCTTCTGTCTTCAATTTTAATCTATATAAAAAATTAAACTCATTCATCTTGGCTGCTTTTTTAATGTGTGTACGTATTTATTTATTATTTTGCTCTAACAAGACTTAATCTATATTTAATTAAATCAATTACATTTTATTTTACATTTGATTTTTCCATTTCTGCATCTAAACGCCTAAAAACCTAAAACATGCTCTATTATATTATTGTTAGCAATTTCTTTATCGTCCAATTTATCTGGTGTACACACTTTTATTTTCATAATAAACTTGTTTGTTAGATTATACACAGTTACAGTGGTCTATAATAAATATTAACAGGTTTTATTCAAGCTGTTCAGAATTATTGCAGTAGGCTAATTTTTTTTAAATGTAAATCCAAAAAAAAAAAAAATTAAATAAATAAAAAACATTGGAAAAGAATAGCTGTTGTACTTTTTTATACATTTTGTATAATTTCATAGTTTATGCATTATAGTTATAAAAACAAATAAATTTAGCCACTCACATAGAAATCTTAGGCCTTATCCTTTTCTGACAGTTTTAGGGATTTTTAAAAATCCTAAAAAAACCTTATTTGTGCTGCAAATAATAATTTCAAATTAATTTGATACTGACCTCTGACATCCTGTGACATGATATTTATTTGAATTTACATAATCTCATGGATGTAACAGTAAATCTGTTCAGCTCACAGATCAAGACTAAGCTGTAATGCAAGCAGAACTTTCACAAATGCTTATAGGTCAATAAAATCATTACAAAACACTTACAAATCATTTAAGGGATTTGATAACACTGTAAAATAATGTCTAATTTGTTAACATTAGCAAATGCATTGATAACACTTTATAATAACTGCACTCAATAGTAAATAGTCAGTTCATGCTTCATTAAACCTTTTCCCAATATTAATAGTCAGTAGTAAGCAGTTTATAAATACAGCTATAAATAGCTTGTTCTTGGTTTATAAGCACATTTATTAAAAAGGAGAGTTAGGGTCAGTTATCTTCCTATGAAAAATAAAAAAATAAAAATAAACAAACAACAACACATATTGATACAGAACTCAGAAATGTTATTGTGGATTTATGATAAACTCAGCCTGTAAATGAATTCATTCTCCTCCAAGAAGACACAAGAAGTTCACACCAAACTTTTTTAACATGAAGCCAATATACTGAAGATGTTAAATTTCGAATGGGTTTAGGATACCTTAAATGGTGTGGCCATAGCGATTTATTAAAGTAACATAAAAAAATACAATAGTTATTTTACTATATCTTTAACATTTTTAATTCCAACTCTTCATAATTTTTTATATACGTAGAAGTCATCAGGAAGCACAGTAAGTTTCATAGCTTTATCATTTTCAAAAGCCAGCATAAAATTAAAACTATCATGACATATAAATCAAGCTTGCAATTCTTAGTACCAATAATGGCCAACAGATGGAGCTATAGGATTACTTTTAAATAATTATTGTAGAAACAAGTATGATTTAAATCATTTATAGAAATCTTTCAAAGAAAAATAATATGAATTTTATGTATTTTACTGATAAAATGACCCTCACTTAATTAGAATAACAAGCTGAAGTATTGTGAACTGTATATTAAGAATAATTCTTTATAGACTTTATGGACAGATACGTTTTGAGTGACTCTTGAAGGTTCAGCCCCACATCCTCTTTTACCACTGTTTAAAGAATGTATCTTACAGAACAGGTGCGGATGAATTTTGGATAGCTTGAATGGTTTTGTCGTGGTGATTTTTTGAAATAACAGTAAAAAAGTAACCAGTAAATGTCTTTTATTTTTTTTAAGTGCAGCTTCTAAACACTTCAAAAAAATGTACACATAGAAGACAAGTCATTCTGAGGAAATATGCATAGTTTCATAACTATACAACACTATATGGATGATAGAAAATTAAAAAACTATTATACATCTGATGTCACTCTGTCCCTCTGTTACTGTGGGTAATGTGTGTGTGTGTGTGTGTGTGTGTGTGTGTGTGTGTGTGTGTGTGTGTGTGTGTGTTAAGTGAATTAGGTGTGAAACTATCAGGGAGCATTTAGTCTCCATCGCCAACATTTTACAGAATTGCCACTTTCCTGGAGTCTCAGAATTACAATGTGTCAGGTTCTGAGAGATCTAAGATTCCAAAAAATGATTTAATTAGAATACCATGAAGTATTGTGAAATACTATATATTAAGACTTTATATATAGGCTTTATGAACAGATTAGAGTGACTCTTGAAGGACCAGCACCACCTCCTCTTGTTCGATGGTTTGAGGAATATATTTTCCTGAATCCGGAATTTAGATTTAGGAGCTTATTTTTATTCCACCTCCTTTCCTGAAAGTCTGTCTTGTAGAATTGACTAAAAATTAATCTTCACATTAATTCCTAATTATTTTGCAATTATTTTTGTCAGTTCTTCTTGACCTGTTTTTTTTCTTCTTCTTTTCTGACCTCATGACCCAGTCAGCATTTTTGTACAATGGTCAAGTCTTAACTTATCCATTTCTGTATTGCATTTGTGTTTGATATTTCTCATGGGTATTTCATAATTTTCGACTTTGAGTAAAACAGTTTGAGTTAACCCTTTCGAGTCGATTAACGCATATATGCGTTTTGAGTCATTTTCACCTGATAACCCCGAAAAGAACTTAAATTACACTCTCAGTTTTAATCGTACAGATAAGAGCAATACATCAATCGAATCTGTAAAGGGTCTAGTTTTTTTTGGATACAGACATAATAACAAAAAACCTTTGTGCACTTATAAAATAAAGATAACAAACAAGGTGCGCTGTCTACAGTCTTTGTCTCCGCTGATCGTCATGTACAAACATTTCATTAAAATGAACTGTAACTCCGTGAATACTCAACGAAGAGACATGAGAGAGATATCTATAGAAAGCCTGGAATGTCTACTTTTAAACTAAACAAGTGCTGCCGAAAACAAATATTCTGAGATAAAGTAATCCATATGAAAACAACGCGATGTCTATTTTTCATATCTCCGCTCATTATATTTAATGTGACCACGCCCCCGCGCTGAACACGCTATTCAGATTCAAACTGAAGCGCGCGGCTTGAATACGCCCACACAGAAGAAAAAGCAGCCAGACTATTCTTCAAGTTTTTATTTTATTTTACTGTTTGCTTCGCGATGAGAGGACTAAGACATAATTCACCCCAAAAAGATGTGATGTGGTTGAGGATTTGAGAAATGGATTTCCTCAGAAAAAAGAATGAAGCACTTTATTCAGCAGAGATCATAAACAGAGTAAGTCTCTCTTTATTTATTTGTACTAGTTTTCACATAACGTGTAAACATTTTACTAGTTAGACTTTTTCCAAATACTTTTTCCAAACTATAATTCCTGACTAAATGTATAATCAAGTGAAACATTATGAAGTTTCAATAACAATATACAATACTATACCATTCAAAAGCTTGATGTAAATAATATAAATGTGACAAATAGAGATAACTCTAACAAATGTAAAAACAATGCAGTTCTTTCGATTTATTCCCCCTAAAAAAAACTGAAAATATTATCAGCTCTTTTCAACATTAATAATAATAATAATAATAATAATAATAATAATGATGATGATGATAATAAATGGGGTTTATTTGGTAGAAAATAAGATTGTTAAAAGGATTTCTGAAGGATTGTGTGACTAGAGAAAGGATGCCAAAAAATTTGAAAGTCAGCTTTGATTGTTCCTAATAAACTGTTTAACTGCTCCCCCAAGTGGATATTAAATTATGTTGTGGGATAATTAAATATATTCTTAATAAACTACAAACATAAAATTATATACTTTTATTTTGTTCTCTTTCTTGTAAGTCCTCCCTCAGAGTGGCACAGTTGAATGAGAGGCTCATTATGCAGCTCATTATGCAGGCCTTTGTCTTCTCAGGTGTAAATCACAATGATATTCATGATAGTTGACGCCTACTCGCATATGACTTTTACCAACAAAAAGTGTTTTAGAAAATTTAAATCAATATATTGTATTCTGTGAGTGAGTAAACAAGATGATTTTCACATCATTCAGAAAGAAAAATTCTAGGCTACAAGCTCCAGTTCTCAACTTTTCCGGCAACCAATTTTATGTATGTGTTTTATTCCCTTATTCAAGTGATTTAACATTTTTAGTTTTTCACTAACCATGCATAACATTTTTTTTCTCAAAAATACAATCATGTACATGCATGGGTTTCACATAGCCCAGTTTGTGCTGATTACAGTGATATTAGACTTTACCCATTTAGATATTTATAAGAAACTGAAAAAAGCACAAATGTCAGGGCATGACAAAACTTCTCAAGGCCCCAAAAATACCCTTAGACTCCAGAGGGTTAAAACTCTTTTTTTAGCGCATTTCATCTGTAAAAGAAAACATGCCTAATAATTCTGCACACATGAATATAAGGAGTTTTTCTCTTCCAGCTTTCCTGGACTATTGTATAGCACTCATAAATGATTAAATAAAAAATAATGGTAGTTATTAAGACTGATATGGTTTGGAATTGGTATAATGTACTTGGAAAAAAAATCACAATAAAACAATGTTTTAATGTTTAAGTTTGGAATATTAACTGACATGAATGAATGCTATATAAATATTGTTCATGTTAACAATGTTTATAAATGAAATCTTATTGTAAAGTGTTACTAAAGTTAAATATATATATTTGTGTGTGAATGTGATTTTTATGTCTGGATGATTCGGATTAACCCTTTAACTGCCGTAACCTCACTGCCAGAGGGATATTGTGAATGCATGTGCCCGCTGGGCACAGTTTACCTGATGCCACCGGGTTGGCGATGGCATTGGTGGCTTGAGCCCGCCATCGCTGCTTGCAGCTATATTTCTTCTTCTTCTCCGTAATGAATCGCATTTTTGAGGGCCTAAAGATGCTCCAAAACTCACCAAACTTTGCACACGCATCAGGACTGGTGAAAATTTACATCTGATATAGGTTTCAGAAGTGGATGTGGCAAAATGGCTCGATAGCGCCACCTGTTAAATTTCAACGGAGTATGCCTCGAGCTGTGTTTTACGTACATTCATGAAAATCGGTATACACATGAAACACACCATTACCTACAAAATCCAAAACCCAACAGGAAGTAAGTTATTTTGAATTTCCTGTATGATTTTTGTGCAGTTTTTGCCATGTCCATGACTCGTACTTTGACGAACTCCTCCTACAGTTTTAATCGGATTATCTTAAAATTTGGTGAGGGTCATCATAAGACCTTTGTGATGTTAAATTGCGAAGGTTTTGAGTTTTCGTCAAGGGGTGTGTCCCTGGCGGCCTGACAAAATTTGATGTCTCACCCTGAAACAGGAAGTTGCTGTAACTCAGCCAAACAATGTCCGATCTTCCCCAAACTTGTGATAGGTGTTCTGTCCTGAATAAACACCCATGACCAAATTCAGTTATAGTCATAGCGCCACCTGCTGGTAACAGGAAGTGACAAGGTTAACACTGTTATGGACTTCTAGGAACAAATTAAAAAGTGTCAATAAGTGTTAAATAGGCTGGCAGCATGCTAGAAACATAACGAAAGATGCTAGCAACACTTAGCTAAGTGTTAAAGCATTCTTCTAAGGCAGTGAAAAAGGAAGTTGCTGTAAAAAAGGCAAGCACTGTCCGATCTTCCCCAAACTTCACACGTGTGATAGGTGTTCTGTCCTGAACAAACACCCATGACCAAATTCAGTTATAGTCATAGCATCACCTGCTGGTAAAAGGAAGTGACAAGGTTAACACTGTTATGAACTCCTAAGAATAAATTAAAAAGTGTCAAAAAGTGTTAAATAGGCTGGCAAAATGCTAGAAGCATAATAAAACATGCTTGCAACACTTAGCTAAGTGTTAAAGCATGCAACTATGGTACTGAATAAGGAAGTTGTTGTAACTCAAGCTAGCAACATCCGATCTGCCCCAAACTTCACACGTTTGACAAGAGTCCCATACTGAACACATCAGCATGCCCGTATTCAGTTATAGTCATAGCGCCGCCTGCTGGTAACAGGAAGTGGCATAGTTAACACTGTTACAGACTCCTAGGAACATATTAAAACATGTAAACAAGTGTTAAATAGGCTGGCAACATACTAGATACATACTAATACATGCTAGCAACTTTAGCTAAGTGTTAAAGCATGCTAATAATGTATTGAAAAAGGAATTTGCTGTAACTAAGGCAAGCAATGTCCTATCTTCCCCAAACTTCACACGTGTGATAGGTGTTCTTTCCCAAACAAATACCCATGAAAAAAATCAGTTATAGTCTTAGCTCCACCTGCTGGTAACAGGAAGTGACATGGTTAAAACTGTTATAGACTCCTAGGAACATATTAGCTAGTGTAAACAAGTGTTAAATAGGCTGGAAACATACAAGATACATACTAATATATGCTAATAATGTAGTGAAAAAGGAAGTTGCTGTAACTCAGACAAGCAATGTCCAATCTTCCCCAAACTTCACATGTGTGATAGGTGTTATGTTCCGGACAAACACCCATGACCAAATTCAGTTATAGTCATAGCATCACCTGCTGGTAACAGGAAGTGACAAGGTTAACACTGTTCTGAACTCCTAAGAATAAATTCAAGTGTCAAATGTATTAAATAGGCTGGCAACATGCTAGCAACACTTAGCTAAGTGTTAAAGCATGCAACTATGGCATTGAATAAGGAAGTTGTTGTAACTCAAGCTAGCAATGTCCGATCTGCCCCAAACTTCACACGTTTGACAAGAGTCCCGTACTGAACACATCAGCATGCCCGTATTCAGTTATAGTCATAGCGCCACCTGCTGGTAACAGGAAGTGGCATGGTTAACACTGTTACAGACTCCTAGGAACATATTAAAAAGTGTAAACAAGTGTTAAATAGGCTGGCAACATACTAGATACATATTAATACATGCTAGAAACACTTAGCTAAGTGCTAAAGCATGCTACTAATGTAGTGAATAAGGAAGTTGCTGTAACTCAGGCTAGTAACATCTGATCTGCCCCAAACTTCACATGTTTTACAAGGGTCCTGTCCTGAATACATTAACATGCCCAGATTCGGTTATAGTCATAGCGCCACCTGCTGGCAACAGGAAATGTCATGTTTAAAAATTGTATGCACTATTTGCAACACAATAAAATTTGCCATTGTGTGCTAATCATGCTAGAAATATTTTCAAACATTCTATCAACACTTACTATGTGCTAAAGGATGCTATTAATACTATGAAACAGGAAGTTGTTGTAACTCATGCATACAATTCCCAATCTGACCCAAACTTCACAAGTTTTATAAGAGTCCTGTCCTGAACACAACTAAAGGCCAATAATCAATTATAAGTATAGCGCCGCCTGCTGGCAACACTAATGACTTATTTCATACTAACTTAAAAATGAGATGTCTGATCTGCCTGAAACTTTGCATGTTTGGTAAGAGTCCTGGCCTAAAGACATTTACATGGCGATATCCATTTATAATCATAACGCCACCCGTTGGCAGCAGGAAATGTGGAAAAAATATTTACTATTTTATAAGCATAGTTCACGGTTCCTCCTATGGGTACCGGGTGGTGGTGAGCCCGGGTGTGAGGGCCCGTTCATCGCTGCTTGCAGCTTTAATTATTATTCTTTTAGTTTGTTTATAGCTAAGCCTATGTTATTATATACTGCCATTATATTTATCCATTAGAATTATATTTTTTTAATTGATGTTTTGTTCTGATAAATTTGTTATATTTAAAGGATTTGTTTTTAAAGTGAAGGGAACTAAAAATATCCTGTTGGTACGTTAGTCTATAGCATTATTAAGCCAGCCGTTATTATTTCTAAATGTAGTAAGATGCAACTTATACATGACTTATATATTTTTTTCCTCTCACAAACTTAATTTATTTTTTAGCTTGTTAAACCATAACCAAAATATATGTTTCATCGGTTAAAATTTGTTACTTTGTGTTAAGAGGAATTATACGTAGGAACAGAGTCTGGGCCTAATCTAGGCTATGCAGTTTTTCTTTTCTTTTTTTCATTGCATCCGAAAATGACTTTGCAGCACATTCACTTAGTGTGCTCTGGAGCAGATCCGCCTCTCGCGTTGCTCAGCTGTGGACTGAAAAATAATATAAAAAATAAGGGACGATCCAAATATTTGTTTTGCTTCACCTATTTATTTAGGCTACAATTTTATATATATATATATATATATATATATATATATATATATACAGTATTGTTCAAAATAATAGCAGTACAATGTGACTAACCAGAATAATCAAGGTTTTTAGTATATTTTTTATTGCTACGTGGCAAACAAGTTACCAGTAGGTTCAGTAGATTGTCAGAAAACAAACAAGACCCAGCATTCATGATTGAGCAATTAGTTGAAAGGGGTGTGTTCAAAAAAATAGCAGTGTCTACCTTTGACTGTACAAACTCAAAACTATTTTGTACAAACATTTTTTTTTTTCTGGGATTTAGCAATCCTGTGAATCACTAAACTAATATTTAGTTGTATGACCACAGTTTTTTAAAACTGCTTGACATCTGTGTGGCATGGAGTCAACCAACTTGTGGCACCTCTCAGCTGTTATTCCACTCCATGATTCTTTAACAACATTCCACAATTCATTCACATTTCTTGGTTTTGCTTCAGAAACAGCATTTTTGATATCACCCCACAAGTTCTCAATTGGATTAAGGTCTGGAGATTGGGCTGGCCACTCCATAACATTAATTTTGTTGGTTTGGAACCAAGACTTTGCCCGTTTACTAGTGTGTTTTGGGTCATTGTCTTGTTGAAACAACCATTTCAAGGGCATGTCCTCTTCAGCATAGGGCAACATGACCTCTTCAAGTATTTTAACATATGCAAACTGATCCATGATCCCTGGTATGCGATAAATAGGCCCAACACCATAGTAGGAGAAACATGCCCATATCATGATGCTTGCACCTCCATGCTTCACTGTCTTCACTGTGTACTGTGGCTTGAATTCAGAGTTTGGGGGTCGTCTCACAAACTGCCTGTGGCCCTTGGACCCAAAAAGAACAATTTTACTCTCATCAGTCCACAAAATGTTCCTCCTTTTCTCTTTAGGCCAGTTGATGTGTTCTTTGGCAAATTGTAACCTCTTCTGCACATGCCTTTTTTTTAACAGATGGACTTTGCGGGGGATTCTTGAAAATAGACTAGCTTCACACAGACGTCTTCTAACTGTCACAGTACTTACAGGTAACTCCAGACTGTCTTTGATCATCCTGGAGATGATCATTGGCTGAGCCTTTGCCATTCTGGTTATTCTTCTATCCATTTTGATGGTTGTCTTCCGTTTTCTTCCACGTCTCTCTGGTTTTGCTCTCCATTTTAAGGCATTGGAGATCATTTTAGCTGAACAGCCTATCATTTTTTGCACCTCTTTATAGGTTTTCCCCTCTCTAATCAACTTTTTAATCAAAGTACGCTGTTCTTCTGAACAATGTCTTGAACGACCCATTTTCCTCAGCTTTCAAATGCATGTTCAACAAGTGTTGGCTTCATCCTTAAATAGGGGCCACCTGATTCACACCTGTTTCTTCACAAAATTGATGACCTCAGTGATTGAATGCCACACTGCTATTTTTTTGAACACACCCCTTTCAACTAATTCAACTAATTGCCCAATTGCACAGCCTTAAGAGCGTGCATATCATGAATGCTGGGTCTCATTTGTTTTCTGAGAATCTACTGAACCTACTGGTAACTTGTTTGCCACGTAGCAATAAAAAAATATACGAAAAACCTTGATTATTCTGGTTAGTCACATTGTACTGCTATTATTTTGAACAATACTGTATATATATATATATATATATATATATATATATATATATATATATATATATATATAAAATGTCATTAAAAAATGCTATTGGTCTGAGTAAATTTGACCATTATATGATTGTGACTTTAGAGGTTAGTGATTTAGGAGGTGAAAATATTGTAAAATTACAAATGTAGAGTGTAGGTTGCTTTTGGTGTTTGGATTTGTACTTCAATTTAATGAGCTCAACGTTTAAGAATAGCATTAGACTAGATTTTCTCTCTCTCTCTCTCTCTCTCTCTATTTAAAAGCATTAACTTACAATGAATACTCTTCCTTCAGGCAGACTGAATGTTCCCTTTCATAGGTCACTTCGATGCTTCGGTGAAGTCACCGGCTATGAGAACACCTCTAGGTGTGACGAATGTCTGAAGCCCTATACCATCTCGCCAATCCTATTGGCCAAATAGTGCATGGCACCACCCTACGCATGCGCACGCATCATATACCTGGGTGGCCCGCGCCATTTAGCTCAGATTTCATTCCTTCAGGGAAGCGAATCATCTGTGCCCTAGGATTCATCTCGCGTTCTCCAGCGGTTCCTACGAGCAGTGTTAATTCCTCTTCGCGGACGCGATGAGTTTTCGGAAGTACAAGGAGCCGTGTACCAGGTACATCACGAAGGTAGACTCTCATGACAGGTCTGTAGTATGTCTGGGTTTACATCACGCACAGGCGGTGCTTAGCGGCCTTTCTTCCTGTCCCCATCGTGATGGCCTGCGGCTCAGAGTACTGCGCTCGAGGATGGAAGTATTTTCTGATGTCTAACCCCCGCCATGTCACTGCTGTCACTGCCGAGGCACCGCATGAGGCGATAGCTTGGGGTGACATTAGTGACATGTGCGACATGGATTTCGAGGACAGCACAGCGCTGGAATATTCTTCACATCGCTCGCTCTCCCCTACCCTGGTGCAGAATAAAAGTTTTATTGAGCCTGTCATCTTCTCCAATGAGGACTTACAGCCCACACCTGAGGCATACAGTGCCATCTCCTTCAGTTGTGGACGCTATGATGACCACGTTTTATCCACTGCGGCCTTGGGGTCTGAGTCTGAGTACTTTCCGCCGACACTAGCCCTCTCCCTCCTAGCGGACAGCTGTTGGATGTGGTTTCTCACGCGGTGGATAAACTGGGGCTGGATTGGGAGGTTGAGAAGGCCGAGGCCCAACTTTCCTCTAAGCTGGACGAACGTTTTCTAACCAGTTGGACACCTGCACAGCCCCAAAGGCCTTTACCTTTTTTCCCGGACTTCCTCCAAGAGATTTCGAGGTCCTGGAAACAGCCGCTCTCGGCGCGGATTACTAACGCTGCGGCTGCGGATTTCGCCACCATTTCCGATATGGCAAAACAATGGCTATGCAAC
The DNA here is from genome assembly GCF_003368295.1 of Carassius auratus. Taxonomy (NCBI): domain Eukaryota; kingdom Metazoa; phylum Chordata; class Actinopteri; order Cypriniformes; family Cyprinidae; genus Carassius; species Carassius auratus. The sequence continues at coordinate 698,375 of NW_020523788.1, read as the reverse complement.
GGTGCCTCCGGTGGAAGAGACTCTCGCCGAACACCTCGCGCCTAATTCGGCTGCAGCATGGAAGTCTCGCCCCCTTCTTCCCTCTAAGGCATGTCGAGTCACGTCCAGCCTAGTTGGGAAAACCTACATGGCCGCTGGCCAGGCGGCTGCTTCGCTCCACTCTACGGCGGTCCTTCAGGCCTACCAAGCGGAGCTATTAAAGGAACTAGACGAAGGGGAGGGTATCACACCCGAGAATTATGGTGAGCAACAGATTTGGCGCTACGTGCTACCAAACATACTGCTTGAGCAGTGGGCCATTCCATGGCTGGTTTGATTACGTTTGAGCGCCACCTCTGGCTTAATCTCACCGACAGCAAGGAAAAGGACAAATCTTTCCTCATGGATGTCCCTGTTTCCAAGGACGGTTTGTTCGGAGAGGCTGTCACTTCAGTGATGGAAAAATTCAGGACAGCGAAACAGCAATCAACCGCTTTCCGCTAGCTGATTCCCTGCAGACCCAGGGAGGTTGAACGCCGGCAGGCGCCCGCGCATTCTCGCTCAACGTCCTCTCACCGCCAACGAGCAGTCTCTCGGGAGGAGCCTTCACCTAAGGCGCCCCCTCGCAAGGATTGGGGCCCTAAGGTTTTTCCACCGGCTCACCAACGTCAGCGCTAGAGGTTAAACCTGCAAGGAGATGTCAACTCTGCTGAGCAAAGGGGCTATAGAAGAAGTACACCCCTCTCAGATGGAGTCAGGGTTTTACAGGCGTTATTTTGTGGTACCAAAAAAAGACGGCCCATTCTGGATTTACTCCATCTGAATCTTGCACTAAGGCCGAGCAAATTCAAGATGTTGACGGTAAAGTCTATTTTGTCTCAGATTCAAACAAACAACTGGTTTGTCACGATCGATCTGAAGGATGCATACTTTCATATTCAGATCATCAAGAGACACAGGAAGTTCCTCAGATTCACTTTAGAGGGCAAAGCGTATCAGTACCGCATTCTTCCCTTTGGCTTAGCTCTGGCTCCCCGTACTTTTTCAAAATGCATGGACGCAGCTCTGGCCCCATTGCGGCTCCAGGGCGTTCATGTTTTGAACTACTTAGACGATTGGCTGATGTTAGCGCAATCGCAGACTCAAGCACACTCTCATCGGGATCTCGTGCTGAATCATTTAAACAGCCTGGGCTTATGCATGAATTTCCAGAAAAGTGTTTTAATCCCCTCTCAACTGATAACCTTTCTGGGAATAGACTTGTACTCTCGCGCGATGACAGCAAAGCTTTCTCTCCCCCGCGCACAGTCGATTACGTCATGCGTGCGGCGCTTCAAAGCAGGTCGCACAGTGACAGTGAAATTGTGCCTCAGACTTTTAGGTCTAATGGCAGCGGCATTCGTCTGGGATTACTTCACATGCGCCCTTTTCAGTGGTGGACGAAAAGACTAAATATTTCACCCCGTTGTCTTCCACATCGGACGATTTCAGTGACACGGAGGTGTGTGATGTCGTTAAAACTATGGATGTCAACCGAATTTCTCTTAACCGGGGTTCGGCTGGGAATTTGTGCTTTCCGAGAGACCGTCACGACGAATGCGTCTTTGACCGGTTGGGGAGCTGATTGTCAAGGGCGCCCAGCCCACGGAGTGTGGACAGCGGCACAACGCAGTTGGCACATAAACAGGTTCGAATTACTGGCAGTTTTTCTAGCTCTCCAGTATTTCTCGAATCTGCTGATCGGCCTTCATGTGCTGCTCAGATCAGACAACACAGCGGTTGTGTCATACCTGAATCATCAGGGAGGATTACGCTCTCTCCCCCTGTGCAGGCTGGCGAGACATGTTCTTCTTTGGTCTCAGAACAAATTTATTTCGATCCGAGCTGTTCATGTCCTCGGACGTTTGAACTTCGGAGCGGATTTGCTATCCAGACAGACCAGACTCTGGAGCAAGGGGAATGGAGATTACACCCCCACACGGTGAATCTCTTATGGCAGATTTTCGGAGAAGCGAGAGTGGATTTATTATATATATATATATATATATATATATATATATATGTCATTAAAAAATGCTATCGGTCTGAGTAAATTTGACCATTATGTAATTGTGACTTTAGAGGTTAGTGATTTAGGAGGTGAAAATACTGTAAAATTGCAAATGGCATGGGATTTTAAAGCATAAAAACTGAAGGGCCAATGAAACATTAGCCAATAAAGCATTTTTAAACAGTGGAACTTAAAGTTTTGAACTAAAATATTATTTCAACCATATAGCCTGTGAATAAATAAAATGCATACCTTTTAATCAAAGAACACTATAGCGTGTAGGTTGCTTCTGGTGTTTGGATTTGTACTTCAATATAATGAGCTCCACGTTTAAGAATAGCCTTAGACTAGATTTTCTCTCTCTCTCTCTCTATTAAAAAGCATTAACTTACAATGGATACTCTTCCTTCAGGCAGACTGAATGTTTTCCTGCCTTGTTAAATGTTGGGTCAGTTAGCGGAGACTCAATCTGATTTAGTAAAATGAAGCCACAGATGGTGAAGCTTCATCAGTTAGCAGAGTCCAGCGAGCTGTGAGGCGGTCTTGGTCTTAAAGCCTTCCTCAAATGCTACGTTCACAAATAACAATGACTTTCGTAAAATAATTGATAATTTGTTGTTATTATGGTCTTGTGAAAATAATAATATGGGCTGCGAGAAAATAATGAATACAAAGAGTTAGGGCTGCTGTGAGGCATGTTTAAACTCAGTAACATGAAAACACATTGTTCCTCACAGCCAAAAAACAGCATATCTGCCAAATAGCAACCTGCAGCATGGCAGTAAATAATTATGATGATATGACCATGCAATCAATGCAGATATTTAATAAAAACATTAAAAACAAGCAGAGCTGTAACATAACCCATTAAAAACGCACGCCAGGTCTACACCGGACATGAGTGGCACGATCCAACAAAAGACAAAAGAACCCAGTGATGTTTTCTACACTGGACACGATCCCCATCAGTGAACTGATGCCTCATTCTATTTATGATGAAATGTACTGACAGTACGTTCAGATGATTTGAAACTGTGGTGTGATGTCATCAAGTTTAGACAGACTTTTAGTGCAGCGGGGCGCGCACGAAAACTCTCGCATCTATTTACAAATAATTTATATAAGAAAAAAAATAACCTTATCAGCGGCGTAACGAGATATTTTTACTTGCTCTCTCCTCTGTCCATGACACTGATTCACTGCGGAGCTGCCAGTATTAATCTGAACAGCTATTAACGCCGAGTGGATGGTTAGATGCATGATGATGATATAAAAGAAAAAAATAAAGGTATTTCCAGCATTAAGGTAATAAAGTTACTGCTTTTTTTTTTTTAAATCATCTTGTCAGAGTTATAAATTTGACTGGTAAATGAATGATAAAGAAATATATAAAAACTTGTTTTTAAAAATTTCCTTGTCATTTAAATATTGATTTTAAGTAGGGGATTTTTTGTAGGCCATACTGCCCAGCCCTATAACCAAGTAGAAAAGGTACCCTTTTAAATCACTTAAATTGTCAGTTAATGAAGCTCTTTTTTCGTGTTTATTTTGTTGATTATAATGAGAGAGCTTGAGTTTAATCATGAGGACGTTTTATTAATCCGACCATTCTTTAGAGTTTCAATTATTTAGTTAAATTGTGCAGGTTTAATTTATTTGTTTCATGTTTTAGGCTAATTAGGCCTAAATAATGGGAACAAAATTATACGTGCTTCACATTTTTCTAAAATAAAGGAAATAATTCATAAAACATGCAAGAATTTTTTATCCAGTGTACAGACAAATATATCTTTCCCAAGAAGTTATCTGTCAAAATAAAGGACAGGTAAAGAATAACAAAAATGCATGTTGTTTTATTAAAGGAATTTTAAAATATAAATTAAAATATACGCCTAATATGCGAGAATATTGACAAAGTAAACCACAATTTATTTTTAATAATATAACATAATTCATATAATATAAATAATACAGCACACCTATTAAATGTGTCAAATCTAAAATATGGTTTAATACTATGTAGCTTAGAGAAAATATAAGCACAGGCACAGACTTGACATTTATCCTGCTTGTATTCGTTCTAAGAAATGCACATAAATTCGTAAGTACCAAACTTTCATCTGTGAATATTAAATATATTAAATATTTTAACTACAGTGTTTTTCTTTAATTTTACCATACTGTAGCTGTCAAATATAACACATCAGCGAGGCAAAACTGATGTCTATTTGTGGAAATGTGCTTTGATGCGCATGTTTGAAAACTTGTGGTTAAAGTGCCACTCAGTGGTCAAGAGCTGCAAATGCACTTTGCAGACGCTGTGGCGGCAGTATGTGCGGCGGTAGAACCGGCATTTTGGTTGGCAACCTACTGTACTTTCCAGATGGCCGATCATTTACTAAAAATGTTTTTTTTTCAATTGGTTTTATGAAGTATTCTACTTTGTTGAGAATCAGTGGGTTTTTGTTAAATGTGAACCAAAATCATCACTATTAAAGAGAACCAAAGAGTTAACCACTTACTTGTCACCCCCCATTTTCAGCATAGAGACACAAAAGACATACCCAAAATTAAACGGTAGCTGCTTATGAGTCTTTCTTACTAGATACATAATCAGCATATGTTCACAAAACTGACACTTCAAAGTTTACTGTTCAGGAATCAGAATTACTCAGACTTTTATGTTAATACAAATATATAAGCTCAAACATGAAAGCAAAAATGTATAAAAAAAATGTTGATGTATGATTTTATTTTAGAAACATAATGAAGCTAAAGCCACAAGTCTACTAATATTTCATTTTGATATTTCAAAACATAATCTCACAAACTGTGTTTAATTTTATTAAACATTTTCTAATACCATGCTGTGTGTTTTTAGCAGTAGTTTCCACGCTACTAAATAATGTACTAAAGGGAATCAGTCTCTCGAGACTGACCTCTGGTGTAAGAGGCCCAGCGGGCGGATATAATTGGGAGTAGCGCTCGCTGGAGACTGCTGCGCCCTGAAACTCTGGCAGGGTAGGCAGACCGGCCTCCAGAGGGCACTGAGGTGAGACGGGCACCGTGTAATGAGGTGGACACCGCTTTACCCCAGTAGGGGCTGCCCTCTGCGCCTCTGGCGTCAGACCTCCTTGTCGAGGAGCAATTGCCTGAAAATCGGAAAAAACTCCCTCGAGAGCCAACTCAGCATGTTTTGATCCCAGGCAAACCACGCATAGACTGTGTGTATCCCCACCCGTAATGTAGCGCGGGCAGGGAGGAACACACAATCTATAGCGCGATACAGAATCGCCCCTCAAATGTCTTGTTTTAGCCTTGCTCTTTGGCATAATGTTGCTTTAATGGACAGACAACAGAAAATAAGACTCACAAGAGAGACTTTAGACATGCACACACAGAGCGCTTGCTGAAAGACGCGAAGCTGAAGCCAACTGTGTGGCACATGCCTTTATAGCTTCCTGGTCACTAAGTCACCCCGCCCGTGACGTCACGCCCTTCCACTGGACAGATTGCACACGATATTCAGAGTTGATCTTGCCAAAGGCATTTCCCCAAAGCGTTCGACGCAGCTTGAGTTCCTGTGGAGGAACCTAATTTTTTTCATTATTCTTTAGATTTTATTCAGCCATCATTAGCCTTTATTCTGGCAATGCAAGGTTTACCAAGCCACATCAATTAAATCTCAGTAAACATTTACCCCACTATTATCAAAAGTCTTACTATAAAAACACAACAAAACCTTTTTCTTATGACCTTAGGTGAATTATTATGACAAAATGCATTATGAAGATGAACTGCCCATATTTTCAATATTGTTATAAAACGCCCCAAATCTCAAGAAAATCACATACAAACCAATCAGACTTTCTGTGATTTAAAATACACACACCAGAAGCAACAATACCTGCAGAATGAAGAAGGGTTGACCGTTCTCAAAACATAAACTATAAATTTTATTTCAATTTTTGTTTTTGTGTTTCAGAGGAAAAATCAGTGATAAGGCATCTCTCCATTACAGACCGTTCTGAAAACAAAATTCACACAAATGCATATAAGATGCTTTAAAACCTTTAACAGAGATGTCTAGAAGGTATTTAATAGGTCTGCCCCCCCATAGATCATTAACTAATCCACATCTGATGTGGTAAACGTACTGATATATTAATATTACCACCTGTATAATTGTACGTACGTCATACTGTTAATTTTTTAAACAATATTTTGTAAGTGACATCAGTTGTGTCACACACACATCTACATTCAGCATGCAAAACAAAAGTAACAACTGCATTAAATTAAGAGAACAAGAATTTTAGCATTACCAAATAGATTACGATTTTTGGCGACAAAGACAGCAAATAAGATAAACAGATGAAAAGTAGTCAGAAAATAGTAAAACAAAGCAAGTTATCTCTACAAAGTTGTATTAAGTTGCTTTATTATCTCAAAAATAAGGAACCACTTAATCTTAGTAAAAGTCACATTATTACATTTTGGAAATGTCTAGTTGCGTAATTTAAATAATTTTTTTTTTTTATAATATACTATAATATATTGCAGGCTTGAGTCTAAGGTCTGGCAGAAATTGTCTGTGTGGGGTGGAGCGGGGGGGGGGGGGGGGTACAATGCTCTTTTGCCACCTTCAATACCACAACTTAGGTGAGACCCTTGAGCAAGGTCCTGAACTACCAACTGCTTCCTTGTCTCCACAGCTGGCCAAATGGCAACCCACTGCTCCAGGTGTGTGTTCAATTGGATGGGTTAAATGGAGAGCACAAATTAAGAGTATGGGTCACCGTACTTGGTGTAACGGAGTGACATGAGGTGAGCGGATCAATCTGCAAGCTTTTATTTTAAACAAGGTCTAAACACAAGCAGGTTCAAGTACTGGCAAAAACACAAGAGTAGTCCTAGGGCAAGTGTGGGTCTTCGATAGGTGAACAACATCCAGGGGGTAATTCGTGAACATGAGCCGCAGAGGAGTAAACATAGTCCAAAATGGCAAGGTAAATGGGTACATGCAGGAAAAACATAACTGAACTAAGGGCAGAGACTAACTAGATCTTAAATAGACAGGATAATGAGGTAACAAGGGGGAGGGGCTAATCAATTACCAAGGAAACTAACAAGATGGGCAAAGGAAGTCCACAAAACCAAGACAGGCGAACATAGACTGGGGATCATGACACTTGGTCACACTTTACTTTATTGTAAAGGGTTAGTTTATGCATAACATATTTTAGTTTAGTATCTTTCCATGCTGTACACACTCACACACACAAACACACACACATATATATATATATATATATATATATATATATATATATATATATATATATATATATATATATATATATATATATATATATATATACACAATTCTGGATGCACTTGGCTGAAATCCAAAACCGCTTTTTAATAATTATTTATTATTTTATTAAATACATAATACAGTACATAAAAGGAGCATTTTTTATGGACTGTGAGCAACTCAGAGGACTGCACATAGAGCGGAATATTAAGCGGAGCGTCACACTGACGATGGCTAGAGGGAGAGTGAAACCTGCGTGCTGAACAGTGCTGGGCAGTGTGGCACACCATAACTTTTTGGCTCATAATTTCTTCCATTTATCTCTTTTGGAAAAAGACTGAAAATGCCATTTTCGGCTGATAATTTTTGCCGATCAACATTTTGGTGCATCCCTAATGCGTGTGTATGTGTGTATTTGATTCACAACATTGGTTCTTAAAGGGGTCATGAACTGATAAATGAATTTCCCTCAATCATTTGACATATAACATATAATGTACTATTAAAAACTATTTTGTTAGTTCAAAAAAAGGTTTCGGACCCACTTTATATTAAGTGGCCTTAACTACTATGTACTTACATTTTAATTAATAATTTGTTACAATGTACATATTGTGTACATACATGTTTTTACATTGTACTTATATTTAAAATAAATTGCATGTAATTACATCTGTATTTAATTTCTGTAATTACATTTATAATTACACTGTTGACCCATACTTTACACCTTAACCCACCCTTAAACTTACCCATACCTCCAACCCTCTCCCTAACCTTACCCCTATCCCACCTCAATAGCACCAAAAGTGTTTTACAATACAATATGAACACAATAAGTACATTGTACTTATTTTTTATGTAAGTACATAGTAGTTAAGGCCACCTAATATAAAGTGGGACCAAGGTTTCAATAAAACCAAGCTACCAAAATGACTCGTTTTGGAATTTAAAAGAGCTAGTTCATATATAGTTGGATACAACTGTCATAACGTCTTGTGACCAATTTGCCGCATCTGCGCACAGATGTTATCAGTCGAAATGTTCTGCAAAATCAGTGACCGGTGAAAATCAATAGTAGATTTCATTTAAAGTCCAGCAGTTTAACACTAATATTGGGCATAAACAAACACGTTAAATATAAAGCATTTAAAACGGGTAAGTTTATATATTTGGAGTAAAGTTGAATTTAACTGATGCAGTCATACAGTGCTCCGGACCGCGCGCCTCATGACGAGACCGACGCACCGCCACAGAAACAATGAGATGCGTTCTAACATAACTGTGGCATTAAACCCAGTTAGTGAGGGCTCATTTAAAATAGTGCACATATATAGGCCGTTCAGATTACTTGTTAATGTGCAATGAAATACCTTATATCTGCAGATGATGTACATCTGTTTGTATATTGAGACTTTGTAACTGCCGAAACTATGTATTTTGCATGCATCACATTTTAGTGTGGAGTACATGAAAATAATAAGGCGGCAGAGTGAACTTATCATCCATTATGGTTATCACGTAGTCCTTCTACGTCATCACCACATAGTGTGCGTTATAAGTTAAGTGATCAGTCTTTAAGAGAAGGACTACATGGGAACCACTATGGATGATAAGTTCACTCTGCCGCCTTGTTATTATTTTGTCTTTACTTTATTTGTAACGCCAAGAAAGAGTTAATCTCTCATGTATGAGAAGAGCGTGTTGTCGTGTACCAGCCATTAAATGTGTGGGACACCAACTCCTCGTTTTCTCTTTCATTTCATAGATTTAACGAGTTATCCGAGTCAAAGCGGACTACTTCAGAGACTACGGGCTCTAATCCTCCTGCGCTCACTCTGTATGTGTTTGTGTGAAATGCGGTGCTGAAGTGAAATAACTGGGCAGTTTGATAGACTAATTATAATAAGCTGCCTAATAAAAATACAATTATTATTATTATTATGATCTAATACATTTAATACATTAATCGGAAAATGAGCCTAATATCGTCTTGATTATCGACAGAGAAATCTCCTTAAGTATATATCTCTGACTATCGACGATACACGATACTATCATCTATCGGCACAACCCTTCTGCCAGTTATTACCCGGAATATGTGCATGCGTTCACACACAACCTGTAAAGGTCCCGTAAAGACATGTGACATCAGGGTGTGATGTGTAATGTATGAGTTGAAAATGCTAGGCATGTTAACTTTCACTGAAGCTGGCGAATGATTTCAGTGTCAGTGCAGAATGTGAGGAACTAACTGATCTCTGTGTCACGTTGCAGGGTGCCGTCTCAGCTTCCCCTGTGGTCTGTGTTGTCCTGTCTGTTCAGTAGCTCGTGGTCTGGGCAATCAGCGCTAATCATGGCGGGGTTGTGCAGATCACGAGCTGATTCTCCCCACCTGTCGCTCATTCCCCCACTCCCTTTATATGTCTCTGCTTTTCTGTCTGTGGTCGTGAGTAGATTGTTTTGTCTTTGCCCATGTTTTGCACTGTTTCTCAGTATCAGTCTCACCTTCTGTTCTTGTGCCAAAGGATTCGTAATTCTGAGATCCGGCAGCGCGAGTGGTCCGCAGTGTGCCGGCCAGCTCGGAGATCTGTGTGCGCCAGAGCTTTTCGTTATTGTTTATGTTATTTTGTGTTTTGTGGCGAGAATAAAGATTCTCCTTTTCTAACTCTGCATCTGAGTCCTCTGTCCAGTAAGCACCCCGTGACACTCTGCTTCGTTACAGTTTGCGCATATTTTTTCTGTTGCAAATGTTGATCTGCCTTCAAAACACCTGGTAAAAGTGTTGCACTATGACACACCTGTTACGGCAGTAGTTCTGGCTTTTGTTCACACAGTGCTCATTCCGGTACAGAACTCGGCAATGTTACTAGCTCCCCAACCCGGGATCAATCCTGGAAACAATCCCAGGATGTGTTTGCATTCACACAGAAGGCGACCCGACAATGTTCCGGCAATTTTCTGGGTCCGACATGCAGTGTGAAAGAGGCTATAGTGTGACAAAAGACCGCCTCTGCAGAACAAGGTCAAAGACTATTTCTAGAATCATTTGAAAAATGCCTTTTTAGAATCAATTTCTCTTTCATGTCAGAAGCAGTGTGAGCATTTGGAGTATGTCAGAAATAGAATGGGATACCAGTATAGTGTTGGGGATTTGTCATGTCAATCCAGGCCATATCCAGTGTAGACAGAATCACTGATTATAATGGGTTCTGTTGTATTTAGTTGCGTCACTTGTGTCCTATGATCTTCATTTAGACACGCGTCATTTAAATAAACTGAAACTCAGGGAATACTCAACGAAGAGACATGAGAGAGATATCTATAGAAAGCTTGACATGTCTACTTTTAAACTAAACAACTGCTGCCGAAAACAAATATTCTGTGATAAAGTAATTCATATGAAAACAAGGTGATGTCTGTTTTTCACATCTACCTTCATTATCTTCTACGCCCATACAACAGAAAACAAGAAATCAAGACTGTTATTCAAGTTTTGTTTTTGTTTTACTGTTTCCTTCGCGGTGAGAGGAATAAGACATAATTCACCCCAAAAAGATGTGATGTGGTTGAGGATTGAGATTAGAATGAAGCACTTTATTCAGCAGAGATCATAAACTCTTTTTATGTATTAATATACTTGAACTAGTTTTCACATAACGTGTAAACATTTTACTAGTTAGACTTTTTCCAAACTATAATTCCTGACTAAATGTATATTCAAGTGAAACATTATGAAGTTTCAATTCCAATAAACAATACTATACCATTCAAAAGCTTGATGTAAATAATAAAAACAAATAAATGTAACTGTAGCAAATGTAACAAACAATGCTGTTCTTTCAATTTATCCCCCCTAAAAAACCTGAAACAAATATTCTCAGCTCTTTTCATTAATAATAATAATAATGATAATAATAACAATAATTTTTTTTTTGTAAAAAATAAGTATTGAAGTATTCTGTGATTGGAGTAATGATGCAAAAAATTCAGTTTGAAAGTCAGCTTTGATTGTTCCTGATAAACTGTTTAACTGCACTCCCAAGTGGATATTAAATTATGTTGTGGGATAATTAAATATATTCTAAATAAACTACAAACATAAAATTATATATTTATTTTGTCCTCACATTCTTTCTTGTAACAGGCTCATTATGCATCTTATTATGCAGGCCTTTGTCTTCTCAGGTGTAAATCACAATGATATTCATGGTAGTTGACGCCTACTTGCATATGACTTCTACCAACAAAAACTGTCTTATAAAATGTAAATCAATATATTGTTTTCTGTAAGTGAGTAAACAAGATGATTTTCACATAATTTAGAAAGAAAAATTCTAGGCTACAAGCTCCAGTTCTCAAAAGTCCCGGGGACCAATGTTCTGTATGTGTTTTATTGCCTTATTCAAGTGCTTTATCATTTTTAGTTTTTGACTAACCATGCATAACATTTTATTTCTCAAAAACACAATCACGTACATACATGCTGCTCACATATTATTATAGCCCAGTTTGTGCTGATCACAGTGAGATTAGACTTTATACATTTAGATATTTATAAGAAACTGAAAAAAGCACAAATGTCAGGGCATTACAAAACTTCTCCAGGCCCAAAAATACACTTAGACTACAGAGGTTTAAATGCAATTATCATACACTGATCATCTCAAAATCGTATCTGAGCTACAGTCTCATCACTACAAAACACCCATTCATGCACATATTTTATAAAAAATGAGTGGATTTGAAAATCAGACCTCAGTATGCTCAGTTGACAGCCTGACAGTCCAGCAGAGAGGAGCTTCACTCCAGAATTCTGAAGGTCATTGTTACTGAGGTCCAGCTCTCTCAGACAGGATTTTGATGATTGTAGAGCTGAAGACAAACTTTCACAACACTGACCAGTGAATCTACAACCTGCCAATCTGGACAAAACAAAGGATTCATTAACCAGCACTGAGCATTTTAGATGTCTTCTTAATTAAACATACATTGATTCGACTCATCTGCTCATTATTTTAGACTATAAGACAGAGTTCCTCAAATCCAGTCCTGGAGGGCCACTGCCCAGCAGAGTCAAACCCTGATCAAACTCACTTACCTGTGATTTCCTGGAGACCTTGAATGAGCTTGCTCATGTGTGTTTGATTAGGGTTGGATCGAAACTCTGCAGGGCATTGGCCCTCCAGAGCAAGATTTGAGGAATCCTGCTCTAAGACCACACATTAATGTGTCAGATAGGAGAGACATCAAAAATATGCAGTGTTGTGGCAGAACCAGGCCTTGGAACCACTGCTGTAGTTTACAACAACATTAAACATTAAAATTGTGATCAATGCAGTGAATGTAAATACCACAAGTACTGATACAGATTATTGCACTGAAGGTTAGTCTTGCTGCCAACTGTCCCTTTCCTAGATCATTTGTTGCATATTAATTAGCTTGTCCTAAGTGCAACAACAACTGCTTTTCCATGTTGTGTTTAAAAGGGTGACTTATCATAAATACCTCAGTATGCTCAGTTGACAATGAAAACTCTTCAGTCCATCAGAAAGCAGCTTCACTCCTGAATCTTGCAGGTCATTGTTACTGAGGTCCAGACTTCTCAGATGAGAATTTGATGATTGGAGTGCTGAAGACAAACTTTCACAGTGCCGATGAGAGAGACCACATCCAGCGAGTCTATAATGGAGAATGACATAGCGCAGGGGGTGTCAAATTCAGCTTCTGGAGGGCCACTGCCCTGCAGAGGTTAGCTCCAACCTTGAATAACACACCTGAACCAGCTAATCAAGATCTTCAGAATTAAATGAGTCATAAGATGCAATTTCAAATTTTCCTTTCTAATTGGAGTAGTACAAGCTCTTGGTGCATAAAGAAGATCTGTGAAGCTGCAAAACTTATATAGGCGCTGTGTGTTTCACTGTGAAAGTGAAACAACTTTGTTTGGCCTTCCAAAAGAAGATGATATCTGTTTCATCATGCCTGAAGCTGATCCATGCTGGTCGCTGAGGAAATACCACAACTTTGCACTTAGGGTCACCAAATCGGCTTTCACCATCAATGAAGCAGCGTCCAGCTCAGGGTCGTCTCTAGACCATAATATACACTCTGGACAGTAATGTGTTTTTTTAACCTTAAACACAACAAATCATTACAACAAATGTGCAAAAAAATCATTTCATTACAACAAATGTGCAAAATAATGTTATATTTAACAGAATCATATAACCCATTTAATAGAAACTTCCAGGGAGGTGTTTTGGAGCTGAATGGACCCACACTTTGCAGGACAGGGGCCCTCTAGGACGGGAGTTTGAATTTTTTTTTATTTTGTACATGGAAATGAAAAGTAGAATTGTGACTTTAAATAGCCCATAATTCTGCCTTAAACACAAAAGTAAATATATGAATAATTTAAAGACAGAATCATTTGCAAAATAAAAAAAACCTGTCTTAACCCTCCAAGTTCGGTCAATACTCCAACATGTTCAGTTGCATTTTTTACTTGAAGATAGCAAAAAGAACTTAAAATTCTCCATCATTTTTGGACATATAGATAAAGAGTAATAATCCATTTAAATCTGTAAAATGTATACTTTTATTGTATACACCCATAATAACAACTGAATATTGTACATTAGTAAAATTAAGAAAAAAAACAGGGTGTGATTTTGTGCTCTGTGAACTCCTTTCTGAAACACGTCACAAAAATTAACCAAAACTCAGGGGATATTTGATATATGATATATGTCTTTAGAAAACATAAAGTGTTTAATTTTTAGTGAAATAAGTCATAATCAAAAACAAATATTCTCTGTTAATCTGTATAAAACCAACAAAAAGTACAGTCTTTCCAGTCTGAACTTATTATCTATAATGTGGTCACACCCAAATGCAGCGCAGGCTAATCATACGGTAATCATCCACCTGAGCCACTCGAACATGTAAACGGCCACATCACCTTGATAAACAAAGCATTAAGTTTCAACTAGTTCATCCAGGCTATTTTTTTTTTCAGAAGATGCGATGTTAAGAATAAACCAGGTATTTATCTCAGAAGCAAACTGTGATGAGACGTGCGTCTTGATCCAGTGGAAGAAATCGTTTCTGATGAGTAAATCATTTTTCTCAATCGCATTAGCAAATGTGTTATTGTGACATAAACATAAACATTTTTAGAGTTTTGGACTTTTCCCAAACTATAATTCCAAGTTTAATAAATCAAGTGTTACATTTTGAAATATGATTCATTGCATCTATATGTCATATGACATTTTTATGCTCTATATACAGGTGCTTTTTAATAAATAAGAGTATTGTGGAAAAGGTAATTTATTTTATTTTTCAATTCAAATTGTGTAACTCATGTATTAAATAAATTCAGAGGTGTAAAAAGTACAAAAAAATTGTGAATGAAAGAAAAAATACTCAAATAAAAGAAAAAAATATCTGACCAAAAACATACTTAAGTAAAAGTAAAAAAGTACAACTTTAAATTGTTCTCAAGTATTAAAAAAAGTAGAAGTATTTTTTTTTTCTAACAGATAAACAGAAGTTTTGTTAAAGGGAAAAAAAGAAACAAAATGCACGTCAAACACATACCAGTGCAGCAACATTTAAAATGCACCACAGTGGAACACACAAATACAAATACAGGGAAAGGGATTAAAAGGAAAATCTATCCTTTCCATGCTCATGTCATTCCAATCCATGATGACTTTCACCTTGATATTTTAGCGCGGATGTATAGCTAGCCGAATCCGTAGGGGGCTAGAACGAGTCTTCAAACCTGTGTGTATGCCTACTGTGAAATTACCACATCAACGTGACGTGCTAACATGGATGCAGCTAAGATGCCGCCGGGTTTGCTTCAGGGAATTTTTTTTTTTAAGAAGCAGCCCAATGGAAACCTCGACAAGACGCACACCTGTTTCACACATAATCTGTCTGCAGTGCATTTTGTATGTGGTGCAGAAGCAGCATGGACTCATACTCATTGTGCTTTCAAACAGGATGCGTTTGCAGTCTGCTACTCGGAGTCGGTACGTAAACGATCGCTGCACTGCTGCAGACGCACCGCTCCTGGAACGCGCTGATGGACCGCAACCGCGTGAACTCTGGAATCCGTTAACATGGGTGAGTAAAAAAATATGAAACGCATACGCACTGTTGACGGATTACCGTATGTGTGAAACAATCGTAAGGTTGTTTGCACCTTGTGCAATGTGGAATTAGTTTACAGCTTTCTCAAGCATTTTGTGATGCATTTTGGAAACAGGAGATGAGCCCCTGGTCTAATGCACCACCTGGCTTGAGAAACCCATTCTAAAAGACTTACTTTTAGTCATTATTTTATTTGGTAGCACACATATTCTGAATGCCTTTGGCAGAATTCAAATGAGCCATTTTAATATAGATTAATATGGATTAATTCCAATATTATAGTGAGATTAGTCTAGATAAAAAAAATAATCTATGCCCACCTCTAATAAATACAAAAAAATACAATTAAAAATATTTTAAACTTGACCGTCACTTTGTGTGGTTTCTTAAGTGGTCCTGTCCCTTTGCACTATACATACTAAAAATATTTTCCTGTGTTCATCTGAAGAAAATAGTGGGGCGAACTATTCCTTTGAATAGCAAGATGTGATCCAGAGGATAAAATATTTTCCAGACAGAACACAAAAATGTGTTGCATTAATGAGGAGAGTTGTAGAATTAAAACATACTGTACAACATTAATATTTTTAAAGGCCACTTTTTTGTGTTGTCTAGTCAACATCACTGTCTAAGGATTATTACACTTTTACTGTAATTGTTTATTTGAGGTATTTAGAGTTTTTTCTCAGCAAATATTGATAAATAATTGTTTTTGACTGATTAGATTACATAATAAGCAAATTGTATAATTATTAAAATTTAAAAGTAAATAAATATATAAGCAAATCTTAATTGCTGCTCAATTTATCATATAATGACTTGATAACCACTTGCTGGTAAGAACATCACTAAACATAAATTACAACTTGTTAAAAACATAAAATGTTCATTTTAGCACTTTTTTGGAGATCTGTAACATTAAAAAAAGATATAAACATTACCAAAAAATAGGAGTGCTTGGCAAGGCTTGAATAAGATGATGGGGCGTGACTCAAGAAATGTAAATAAAGATATCACTATAGGGACGGATGGTTTTAAATGGGTTAATGATTTGAATTTGTTTTATGGAAGATATGATGCAGCTGACAACTGGAATAAGATTGAAGAAATGAGTGATAAGATTCCAGTGGGGCCGCCCAATCGGTTGACAGGGGACCAAATTAGAAGGTCCCTTAAATGCATAAAGCCCTATAAAGCGCCTGGTCCAGATGGCTTTAAGGGCAGAGTTTTAAAGATATGTATAAATGAACTAACCGACCCCTTAACAAAATTATTTCAGGTTTTATTAGACCTACAGATGATACAAAGTATGTGGAAGTTATCATTTATACGACCCCTTCCGAAAAAAGTGAGAGCAAAAGACATAGAGGACTTTCGTCCTGTGGCGTTAACCTCAATACTAGCTAAATGCATGGAAAGAGTAGTTAGTTATCATCTAAAACCATACATATCAGAACAATTAGATGTACTGCAATTTGCATATAAATCGCAAAGAGGAACAGAGGATGCAACGCTCACTTTGGTCGATACAATTGATAGCCATTTACATCAAGCAAAGGCTTATGTGCGTGTTCTTTTTATAGATTATACCTCTGCCTTTAATACCATGCAGATACATTTACTCTTGGAACGTCTCCTGGTTCTAGGTGTGAATGGCGGAATAGTTCATTGGATAAAGAATTTTTTAACAAATCGACCACAGCGAGTTTGTGCTCGGGGTTTTAAATCAGATTATATCATTATAGATCATTATATCCTTAAACATGGGGGCACCCAAGGATGCGTCCTGTCACCCCTTTTATTTTCTGTTTATACAAGTGGTATAAGAGTGCAGCATGAGAAATACAAACTATATAAATATGCAGATGATATGGCACTTGTGGCACTTTTATGGAAAGACTGTGTAGATCTTGAGTACGAGGAGCAGGTTTTGAAACTAGAAAAATGGTGTGAAGAAAGTTCTTTATTGATAAATGTAAGGAAAACAAAAGAGTTGATTTTAAATCATCCAGAGCCTCTAACAGAAATAATGTTGAAATTGTGAAGACTTTTAAGTATTTAGGAATCATGATAGACTGTAAATTGAACTTCTCTGATAATGTGGCTCTTATTTGTAAGAAAGCAAATCAAAGGCTATTCTTGCTAAGGAAACTGAAAGAATTTTGTGTGAGCAAAGCTGTGTTGCAAGAGTTAATACAGGCTTAATTGAGAGTGTTTTAGGGTATAATATAACTGTGTGGTTCGGACGAGTTACTTCTGTGAATAAAGTTAAATTAGACAGAATTATAAGAGTAGCTGGGAAGATTAAAGGGGGGGTGAAATGCTCGTTTTCACTCAATATCCTGTTAATCTTGAGTACCTATAGAGTAGAACTGCATCCTTCATAACTCCAAAAAGTCTTTAGTTTTATTATATTCATAAGAGAAAGATAGTCTGTACCGATTTTTCCCGGAAAAACACGAGCGCCTAGAGGCGTGACGTGTGGGCGGAGCTAAAGAATCACGAACGCGAGTAGGATTTTGTGTTGAGCGCATGTGGAAGCTGTGACACAGATCCAGAGGCTGAAATTTAACAAGAGCAGCATCAGCAAAGGCTTCTCTATGTGGTATGTACTGAAACTGTATATATTTGCTTAGCGGTTTTGGAAAATGACTAAGTTCCACTTTGTCGTCTTTTTTTTTTTTTTTTAAGCTGTACATGTGGAAAGTGCAGTTTGATAACAACATCGCATGTTGTTTACTTGATGTGCTTACGCGCTGATAGCTAAGTAAACAACACAGAGATATTTGAAGCAGTTTTACTCGTGCAGTTTGATGACAACATCGCATGTTGTTTACTTGATGTGCTTACACGCCGATAGCTAAGTTAACAACACAGAGATATTTGAAGCAGTTTTACTCACCGCCTGTGGTTCCAACACACGATCGTGACCCTTTTTCGTTGGGATTGCATTATCCTTAAGAAATAAACGATGTGCAAATCCAGCGTCAACCTGGGCCTTGTTTGTAAAACAAGCATCTTCGAAATGCAGGGGAACAAACAAAAACACTTGCACAGCTCCGTTGATGCTCTGTAAAAATAAACTCCATCCACTGGTCCCTTAATGCTGTTTCTCTTTTGGTAATCTGTGCAGGGTTGTCTTGCCCTGGCAACCAAAAACACACTCCTTTTGTGACATTTCGCGACGCTCTCGCTGTGATGAGTGATTGTCTGTGCACAGCCTCTCTCTGCTCTGCTATACGGGAGCGTGCGCTCTTCCGGCAGACGCGCCCTTAGCACCCATATAAGGAAATTCCGCTCCATCTAACGTCACACAGAGCCATACTCGAAAAAAACTTTCCGAAACTTGTGACAAACCGGAAGGAGTATTTTTGGAACAGAAATACTCCTTCAAACGTACAACTTAATTTTTGAAACTTTGTCCATGTTTAGCATGAGAATCCAACTCTTTAACAGTGTAAAAAACTCAGTATGCATGAAATAGCATTTCACCCCCCCTTTAAAGGAATAAAGCAAAAGTCAGTCACTCACTTATACCAAATTGCTATTCAGAGAAAAGCTTTGATTATAACCAGAGACACAACACACCCCTTGAATCATGTTTTTGAATTATTACCATCACATTGTCGTTATAGAACACCAAAAGCAATGAAAGCAATATATAAACAAACCTTCGTACCAAATGCAATAAGTCTTTTGAATAAGAGGTAGGAATGTATATTTTAATTTTGTTATTGTGGATGTGTGTATGGCTAGATGTATTCATTGGATGTTGTGTATTGTTAATTGTTTTGTTTTGTGATTGCATGGCGAGACCAAAGATCAATTTTCAGCTTAGGCTGAACAATAAAGTATTATTAAATATTGTATTTAAATTCTCATCACTGATTTATTGCACTCAATCTTGTGCATCGAGCTAATATATTACACTGCTAAAGGCTCTATCAAAACAGAAAGAATAATGAATAATGGAGGGAAACACAACTTTGTTACCTTTGTTAGTGAACTTTTGAAGCCAGATATTTGCTAGATGAAAGTCACAACTGAATTAGAAATGTGTGTTTGATGCATGAAAACAATGATCATTGGATCTCACATCAAGCATTCACATTTGAACTTCTGTTTACCATATTTATTGTGCATAAGATAAAATAAAAATGTAATGTCCTAAAAAGTACAGTAAAAAGTACATTTTTTTTCCAGAAATGTAATCAAATAAAAGTACAAGTAACCAGGTTAAGTTGTACTTGAAAAAAGTACAAATCCCCCAAAATAATACTTAAGTAAAGTAATCAAGTAAAATTAGTCAAGTATTTTACACTTCTGAATAAATTCAGTGCACACAGACTGAAGTAGTTTAAGTCTTAGGTACTTTTAATTGTGATGAACAAAAACCCAAATTTCAACCAATTAGAATACTTCATAAAACCAATAAATTTTTTTTTTGAATTGTTGGCCTTCTGGAAAGTATGTTAATTTGTTGTACATGTACTCAATACTTGGTAGGGTATCGTTTTGCTTTAATTACTGCCTCAATACAGTGTGGCATGGAGGTGATCGGTTTGTGGCACTGCTGAGGTGGTATGGAAGCCCAGTTTTCTTTAACAGTGGCCTTCAACTCATCTGCATTGTTTGGTCTCCTGTTTCTCATCTTCCTATTGACAATAGCCCATAGTTTCTCTATGGGGTTAAGGTCTGGTGAGTTTGCTGGCCAGTCAAGCACACCAACACCATTGTCATTCAACCAACTTTTGGTGCTTTTGGCAGTGTGGGAAGGTGCCAAATCCTGCTGCAAAATGAAATCGGCATATTCAAAAAGCTGGTCAGCAGAAGGAAGCATGAAGTGCTCCAAGATTTCTTGGTAAACGGGTGCAGTGACTTTGGTTTTCAAAAAACACAATGGACCAACACCGGCAGATGACATTGTTCCCCAAATCATCACAGACTGTGGAAACTAACACTGGACTTCAAGCAACTTGAACTATGAGCTTCTCCTTCTTTTCTCCAGACTCTAGAACCTTGGTTTCCAAATGAAATACAAAACTTGCTATCATCTGAAAAAAAGGACTTTGGACCAATGGCAACAGTCCATTTCTTCTTCAGATGCCTCTAACGTTGTCTGTGGTACAGGAGTGGCTTAACAAGAGTAATACGAAAACTGTAGCCAAATTCCTTGACACTTTTGTGTGTGGTTGGATTCTAGATGCCTTGACCCCAGCCTCGGTACATTCATTGACATGATGTGACATTCTGTCAAGTATGGTGACCCATACTCAGAATTTGTGCTCTGCATTTAACTCATCCGAAGTGCACACACACAGAGCAGTGAACACACACACACTGTGAAAACACACCCTGAGCAGTGGGCAGCCATTTATGCTGTGGCGCCCGGGGAGCAGTTGGGGGTTCGATGCCTTGCTCAAGGGCACCTAAGTCGTGGTATTGAAGGTGGAGAGAGCACTGTACATGCACTCCCCCCACCTACAATTCCTGCCAGCCTGGGACTCAAACTCACAACCTTTTGATTGGGAGTCCGACTCTCTAACCATTAGGCCATTGTGAAGTTATAAAAGGGTTCTTTTAATGATCGCGGGAGATTAAGGGCACATCCAACATTACAATACAATACGATATGATAATCATGGACAAGGAGCAACTAAACAGACAGGATATTTAAGCACAAGTAATCAGGGGAATGGAGACAGGTGGGGATTAATCAAATCAACCAAACAGGGAAAGGATCATGACCAAATAAGGAAACTTAAAAGGAACAAAAAGTCCATGAATGTAACAACAGGTGCGTCAGAGAGCACGTCACGAGCCGTCACAAGAGAACACCAGAATTCAAATAAACTATCTTCCGCCTAGATTTCATTTTTTTGTGGATCATTTCATTCTGTTTGTGACACTGTACGCTGCAAAACCATGCTGTTTTTTTACTACCAAGACTCAGTTTCTGAGCTAGAGTTATTCCATATCAGACACAAACAATTCTGTCCCTGAAGAACTGAAATGTGAACAAAGGAATTATCATCCATATTACAACGTTATTGCTTCGTTGGACTAAACGTGATCCATGAGATTTCTTTCAGTGGACCCTTACCTTTCTAACTAAACCGGGATTTACAGCTGTGGATGCGTTTATAACTTGTTATTACAACATATATGGTAAGTACTGCATTTTCATTCGTCATGTTTTGATGTGTACCGCTTACTCAAATTTAGCAAATACATCCTTTATAAGCTTTCCATTGAAAAACAGCGATCTCTCGTCGATGTTTGACCCTTACGCACAGAGATTTTTTCAGATTATTTGAATCTTTGGATGATATTATGCACTGTAGATGATGAAAACTTCAAACTTCAAACTTTAAACATAATTTTATGACATTTGTAAATTATTCCATTCCATTTTTAATCACAATTTGTACAGTGTCCCAACGTTTTTGGAATCGGGTTTGTATAATTGCAGTATATGATGCTTAGTTATAAAATAAATAATATTAATAATAATAATTTAAAGGAATCATAAGGTATGGTTGGGCTCTCAGTCTGGACAAATCCAAACGTTTCCATATTCGTGATGTTGCCCATTTGAAAATAGGCTTTGTAGTTCACGCGTGTATCAGTATCGACGGAAAAAAATTCATAATGAGCAAAAATATGCCAAAGTGGACCACTGCTTGCACCGCATAGCACGGTGAACGGCTGTTGTTTCCAATGAATAAGTGCGCGAGGCACCAGCGCAATCAAACAGCTGAAACTGAAAATACTACATTTTTACACAGTAAAGGCATAATTCGAAAATGCAAACTGTTAGCAGTTTGAAAAATCAAGAATAATAACAGAGTTAATAAAAATTTCTAAATGATGGACCATTCTCATTTTGCTCTGCAAATTCACAAAATTCACAGATGAAAGTTTGGTATTTATGAAGTTATGTGCATTTCTTAGAACGAGAAAGAGAAAGAGTCTGTGCTTATATTTTCTAAGCCACATGGTATTAAACCATATTTTAGATTGGACACATTTAAAAGGTGTGCAGTATTATTTATATTATATTAATTATGCGTTATATTATTCAGAAATTGAGAAATTAAGATTTCGAAATTGTTGCATGTTTAAATGTGAAGCACTGTATAATTTTGTTCCCATTATTTAGGCCTAATTTGCTTAAAACAAGAAACGAATAAAATTAAACCGGCATGATTAAATCTTTGAAACTCTAAAGAATTAATAAAACGTCCTCACGATTAACCTCAAGTTCTCTCATTATAATAAACAACATACACACAATGTAAAAAAAAAGCTTTAGTAATTGACAACTAAAGTAATTTTAAAGGGAACTTTCTTTACTTGCTTTTAAAGTAGGGTAATTTCATATGGCCTAAAAAAAAAAAATCGCAGTTTTAGATTTATGATTTAAACCGATTTTTAAATCAATATTCAAATGACGAAGAAATTTTACAAAACAAGTTTTAATATAGTTCTTTATCATAAATTTAGCAGTCAAATTTATAACTGCAACAAGATGATTAATTTAATACTAGCCCATCATGCATTTAACCATCCACTCAGCTTTAAGAGCTGTTCAGATTAAAACTGGCAGCTCAGCAGTGAGTCAGTGTCATGGATGGAGGACCTGTTAATATTTTTTCTAGTTTATATTTTTAAATAGAGCAGTCACTGTCTGTGTCTACACCGGACGCCAGATTTGTCATCTGTGCCCCACAGCGAAAAGTGTGTCTAAACTTGATGACATCACACTATAGTGTCAAATCATCTGAACGCAGTGTCAGAACATTTCATCATAAACAGAACGAGCATCAGTTCACTGATAGGGATCGTGTCCAGTGTATCCATCACTGGGTTCTTTTGTTGGATCGTTCCACTCGGTGTAGAACTGGCGTGCGTTTTTATTGTTTTATTTTACAGTCCTGCTTGTTTTAATGTTTTTATTAAATATCTGTATTGACTGCATGGACATATTTATCGAATTATTTACTGCCATGCGACCTACAAAAGTAAAGCTTGGCGAGTCGATGAACGAGCATTGCTGCAGGTTGATTTTTGGTGGATGTGTTGTGCTTGTGTTCGCGCGGTAATCTTAGTTTCGTCAGGTGAAACATCTCTCTCGCTCGCAGCAGTCTGTGAGAAGCTACAACTCGCACTCGCCCTCCGCGTGCACTGATACCAGAAACACGCTCTGGCTTCACTCCGTGAATAAAGTATTTCACTATGTTTGAAATGTTATGTTCATAACATAGTATATAAAATAATAATAAATAAAAAAAATAACAGGAGAGTTTCAAAGTGGCTTAAGCTATGTGTAAACTTTTTTCCCTATATCACATGCCAAACTAATAACATTGTAAGCATTACATCTTTAATTGCTGCTTTCTGCTGTGAAAATTTTGTTTGTGATGAAAATAACATCTTTGTCAGTTATTTTATTTAAACAGATCGATTAACTTCTTCAAGATTTAAAAATCAGATAGCATGCTGATAATGTAGCACTGCAAGATTACATTTGTGTGAACGCATTATTGCGAAAGCGATTGAGTGTGAATCTGTTTAAATCATGCTTTAACCCGAAAATAATCATTAAAAGAAACAGACAAACTCTTAACATCCCGCTCGACTCTTGCAGTCAACCTTCTGATCAAGCTAAATATGTTGGCATGAATTTTACTCCTGATAAGAAGCTCATATTCAAGTGTTTGTGCAAAAAGTATTAATGTGCATCAATGACAGGGAGGTGCCGTCTCATCACTTAAATTTTTCATGATAATGGATGTATATTTTTTTTTATTAATATAATATTGTGGTTTCTCACATAGGTACATTAAAAATATATCTACAGAAAGCTTGAAATGTTTTTAAACTTAAAGGAATATTGTAATGTGTGAATGTTGCATTTCTCTCGTCGGAGAGAGCCAGCACTGTGAATATAACCAAAACAACAGTCCTATATAAACCGCTTCAGCAAGTGAAAGCCTCATAAGACACTTGTCCAAATGAAAGAGCAATTCACACCTTTATCTCGACCCCCACAATCCATGAATAACTATCCAAAACCCAACGCCCTCCAGCTGAACAGAATTCAGTCTGTGTTTTGGCTCTGAGGAACGGTGTGTTACTGGGCTGAAACATGCCTGCACTACACTTCATAATTTTCTCGCAGCCCATATTATTATTTTCACAAGACCATAATGATAATAACAAATCATCAATTAATAATTAATCATTATTTTACGAAAATCATTGTTATTTGTGATCGTGGATGTTTGCGGGAGGCTTTAAGACCAAGCGGAGTCCTCTGTTCCCGCCTCACAGCGCGCGGGTCTCCGAGGCTTCACTGTCTGCGGTTTGACTTTACTGAATCAGATTGAGGCGAACTTATTGATCATGAGCCCAACATTTAGCAAGGCAGGAAAAGTCTAACGGAAGGAAGACGTATATCATTGAGCTAATGCTGTTAAAGAGAGAGAGAGAGAAGTCTAGGACTATTCTTAAACTTGGAGCTCATTATATTGAAGTACAAATCCAAACACCAGAAACGTTATACATTTTATTAATAATGAAATGTTATGAAAATTATGCGTTTTATTTATTCACATGCTATATGGTTGATATAATATTTTAGTTCACAACTTTAAGTTCCGTTGTTTAAAAAGAATTGCTTTATTGGCCAATGTTTCATAAACCTTCAGTTGTTATGCTCTATTATTTTCACAGTATTTTTACCACCTAAATGACTAATCTTTAAAGTCACAATTCTATAATGGTCAAAATTACTCAGGCCAATGGTATTCTTAATGACATTATTTTATTATTATTATTATTATTATTATTATTATTATTATTTGAATAACTGTAGCTTACATAAATAGGTAAAGCAAAACTATAAAAAAAAAAATATTCGGATTGTCCCTTATTTTTTCCCTTGTTTTCCTAAAGAATAAACACATATTTTTTTTACAAGAATAAACATGATAACATATTATTAATTAATAAAAATTTTTTTTTAATTTAATTTAACTTGAATTTAAATACTATTAAACTAACTTTAAATTCTCAAGGAGTTTATAAGGAAAAAAAAGTTCTAAATGAACTTGTGTTAACAATATAATTCGATTTTTTAAAATGAACAATTCCTGTATAAAATGGGACAGCAACCTTTATATCAGTGGTTCTCAACCTTTTTTTCCAGCGAGCCGCACTATGGTCTAAGTGCAAGTCTATGCATATAATTTACATATTACGTCAGCAATACAAACCAACCTGATTTATAATATTATAGCCTAACTATTAAGATATATAATCTATTACATTCATTGAAATAAACAATTCTACTCCCCATAAATAAAACACCTGATGCTGTCGGGAGCTGACCAATTTTGTGAGATTCAGCTTGAAAGGAGTAACACAAAGAAGTTGTGATTGTAACACCTGTGTTATACTTTCCGCATGAGCAATCCGGACGCGTACACGGTCAGCGCGGACGCAGACTTCTTCAATATATACTTCTGAATGCGCAGGCTGATGGCCAGCTCTGCAATTGCCCAGAATTATTGCACATCGCTGTCTTTATATTCTTTTATTGACGGATTGCACAGGTTCGAGTAGCAATGAGCTTCTTCACTCTGCCTGCACATGTGCGATTTTGCTTTTGAAGCCTACTGACTACGCGCACCTTTCCGCGCGGTCGTCTGCTCAGAGCCTCGGCACACACTCTCCAATTTTTACATCACGCCTACCTAGCGGTCCATAGCGGACTCGCTGACGCCGGAAGTTTGACAGAGGCTTTAAGATGCAGGCAAAGCACTTTTGAATTTAATAATATTAGGTTCTCTCTTGAGATATTTTGCCACATTTCTTCAATTAAGGATTGTTAGGCTACATAGTGTATGGTGTTTCCATTTATCTGAACTTCTTCAAGTGAGTTGTGGGGCAAAAAAAAAAAAAAAAAAAACGAAAATCCAGCACTTCTCCTTCAATACTGATACTGCGACTATTGACAGTTTGTACATGTTCATTCGCTGGCTTTTTTTGAATTTCTTTTTTTTCTCCCTTAAAAAACAAATTTGTCCATTCTGATGCGCAATTTTACCTTAAAGGCAATTTACCTAATGGCTGTTGATGACTATTTGAATTCAATTCTGCCAAAGTGCACGTTTGTATGTGTTCGTTAAATGCTTATGCCAGTGCTCATGTCTGAAAATAATATATGAAGAAAGAAAATTACATAAAAACATTAGGATATAGCTTATATTTCATTAGTAGCATAATTTTTTTTTTTATTAATGTAAACAATAAAATTTTATTTTTTAATAAAATTTTATTTTTTTATTCAGCATGTGGTGCAGGCCGCATTTGAATTCGTGACGGGCCGCGGGTTGAGAACCACTGCTTTATATCAAACATTTTTAAATCGTCCACAGCTGAGCTTTGTGGGGAGGCTGATCTGCGCCAGAGCGCGTGAAGTGAATGTAATGCACAAAGTCATTTTCAGATGCAATGAAAAAAAAAAAAAAAAAAAAAAAACATGGATAACCTAGATTAGTCCCAGGCTGTGTTCTGAAGTAAAATAATTATAATTAACCAAGAGTAATCAAGAGTAACACATTTTAACGGATGAATCGCCTATTTTCATTTGTTGAATGTTTTCTTTATTTTTTATTTTTTAAACACGCTAAAAAATAAATTAAGTTTGTCAGAGGAAAAAAATATATGAGTCGTGTATAGGTTTCATTTTAACGGATCAATCACCTATTTTTGTTTGCTGCATGTTTTTTTTTTTTTTTTACACGCTAAAAAATAAATCCGAGTTTGTGAGAGGAAAAAAATATGCTATTAGAAAATATTTTACAGCAAATCCTTTAAATTTAACAAATTTATCAGAACAAAACAATAATTAAAAATATATAATTCTAGTGGATAAATATAATTGCAGTATAAAATAATATAGGCTTAGTAATAAAAAATTATAATAATAATAATAATTTAAAGCTAAGCATAAGGTAAGCTTGGGCTTTCTCAATCGGGAGAAATCAAACATTTCCATATTTGTGATGTTGCCCATTTGAAGCTTAACTATTATTCATTAGGTAAATAGGCTGTGTGCGTTTCAGTATCGATAAAAAAAAAAAAATCACAATTAACAATATGTCAAAGTGCTCACGCCGAATGTCTGGTGAACGACTGCTGTTTCCAGTGAATATGTGCGCAAGGCACGATCAAACAGCTGAAACAAATAATACTTAATTTTTGGTCACACATAAGGCATAATTCAAAAATGCTGGTAGTTTGAAAAATCAAGAATAATAACAGAGTTAATACTAGTTATTGCTAAATGCTGGACCGTTCCCATTTCGCTCTGCATATGGAACCTGAAGATTTTTTTAAACCAAGAATGAACCGAAATGAAAAATATATATATAGGCCTTATATTTATTTACTGTTTAATAAAAATAGCATGCATATGATCCTTTGTGTTAAGGGGGGGAGGGGGGGGATGCTCGTTTTCACTCAATATCCTGTTAATCTTGAGTACCTATAGAATAGTACTGCGTCCTTCATAACTCCAAAAAGTCTTTATTTTTATTAAATTTATAAGAGAAATATAGTCAGTACCGATTTTTCCCGGAAAAACACGAGCACCTAGAGGCGTGACGTGTGGGAGGAGCTAAAGAATCACGAGCGCGAGTAAGCTTTTGCGTTGAGAGCGTTTGGAAGCTGTGACACAGATCCAGAGGCTGAAATTGAACAAGAGCAGCATCAGCAAAGGCGTCTCTATGTGGTATGTACTGAAACTGTATATATTTGCTTAGCGGTTTTGGAAAATGACTACGTTCCACTTTATGTCGTCTTTTTTTTCTTTTTTTTTTAGCTGTACATGTGGAAAGTGTAGTTTGATGACAACATCGCATGTCGTTTACTTGATGTGCTTATGCGCTGATAGCTAAGTTAACAACACAGAGATATTTGAAGCAGTTTTACTCATCCGCATGTGGTCGATCACACGATCGTGACCCTTTTTTGTTGTGACTGCATTATCCTTAAGAAATAAAGGATGTGCAAATCCGGCGTCAAACTGGCCCTTGTTTGTAAAACAAGCATCTTCGAAATGCAGGGAACAAACAAAAACACTTGCACAACTCCGTTGATGCTCTGTAAAAATAAACTCCATCCACTGGTCCCTTAATGCTGTTTCTCTTTTGGTAATCTGTGCAGGGTTGTCTTGCCCTGGCAACCAAAAACACACTTCTTTTGTGACTTTTCGCGACGCTCTCGCTCTGATCAGCGAATGCCTGAGCCAAGCCTCTCAGTGCTCTGCTATACGGGAGCGCGCGCTCTTCCGGCAGAAGTGCCTTAGGACCCATACAAGGAAATTCCACTCCATCTAACGTCACACAGAGCCATACTCTAAAAAAACTTTCCGAAACTTGTGACAAACCGGAAGAGGTTTTTTTGGAACAGAAATATTCCTTCAAACATACAACTTAATTTTTGAAACTTTTTCCATGTTTAGCACGGGAATCCAAGTCTTTAACAGTTTAAAAATCTCAGTATGCATGAAATAGCATTTCACCCCCCCTTTAAGGTCTTCTTTTAATTTTTGTTTAGTAGACTGTAGTCTAAGACTATCCTACATTTAAAAAATTAACAAATTGTAAAAAAATGTTTTTTTTTTAATGTTACAATTTTATATCATAATGTTATTTTTGTTTTACTTCGTCCTTTTATCTCGTTTTACAATTACATTCATTTCGCAATACGTCTCTTTGCGCCAACTGGCGGTAGTTTCACGAATTATTTTAACACGCGACTGAATTACAGTTATGCGCGGCGGTAAGCCCCAGATAGTCTGGCCACCTACTGTATATATATATAAAATGTTAGTTCGTCATTTCATCTCATTTCATTTGCACCACTTGGCGGTAGTTTCGCGAATGATTTTAACATGTGACTGACTTACAGTTAACACCGCGGCCCTGTGGCGGCGGTAACCGTGACAGTAATATCCATTTTGGATGTCTACCTACTGTAAAACATACACAACATTTGTTCACAAGAAATTTGAGTACTGGATGTTGTTTACTAAAGTTTTTGCTACAAAATTATGTGAAAAGTTAGTTCGGATGGTAATTGTTTCTCATGTGGACTTCTGTAAAAATAATTTACATATCACCTCAGATATAAAACTTATGGATTTGGATGGCAATCTATTCACAGTTGAGGAGCGAGTTCTGTGATCCTACGAACCTGGGAACACATTGCTCACGTGGCCAGTCACATGATTCTCTGCTGTAAATAAAATGAATGGTATTTACAAATGTATTCTTATTGTTGTGTAAAATGTATTTAAAATGCTTATGTACAATGTATTCTTATTATTTTAAGTATATGTTATAAAATATAACCTGATTTATTATTTAATTATTTAAATCTCTTGATTAAAAATAGGAAAATAGACACATTATAGTTGTATATAGATAAAGGCAATAAAGTTATTTAGCCAATATATCATTTTATAATACACATTTTAAAACTGTATTGCAACTGTACCTGCTGCAGCCATAATAAAGACCCATTTCAAATTTTTGAGTGCTTTTCTTCTCTTTCTGCTTCCAGTCCTTGTGAGCAGTTATGAAGTATTGTTATTTTAAATACTTTGCAGCATTTCAGAAATAAATATGTATGCAAATTACACCGAAGTACAACAGTTAACGTACGTTACGGTGTTGGGGAGTGCTCAAAAAGTGTTTAAGCACTGGATTTTGAATCGATTTCTTGTAAACTCAGAGATGTAAATTTAGACGGCAACCTCAGTGTTTGTCAAAAAACAGTAGGTAATTTGTGTTTACAGAAAATCCAATTTTTCTTTCAATATGAATTACTTCATTTAAATGTAGACACTATAGTATACAAGCTTACTATAGACATCGTTCATGTCTGTTTATCAAGTTTTCATGAGTTTTGGTTTATTATTGTGACGAGTTTCAGAAGGAAGTTCACAAACACCCTGTGAAAGTGCACCATTTTTTAATTAGTATTGTAAAAAAGCACAGTATTTTGGTATTCATGTGAGGTCATACAAATAAAAGTACAGTTTCCAATGATGTATTACTCTTATCTATATGACCAAAAATGCCAGAGCATTTTAAGTTCTTTTTGCCTTTATCAGAAAAAAAATGAATGAGACAGCATGTTTAACAACCTCAGAAAGCTAAACAATTACGCACCTAAAAAGAACCTATTCTTTAACTTATTTCAACATAGTGAATTAGTCAATATGAAAGCCATACCTCAATATGTTCAGTTGACAATGTGAACTCTTTAATCCAGTAGAGAGCAATTTCAATCCTGAATCCTGCAGGTTATTGTTACTCAGGTCCAGCTCTCTCAGATGGGAGTTTGATGATTGGAGTGCTGAAGACAAATTTTCACAGCACTGATCAGAGAGACGACATCCATCAAGTCTGTAAGGAGATGGATTTGTAAAGACATGTTTTCTGAGCATGACTATGAAATATATATTTTTTTTAATTTACTTTTATGCATTTGTCAGACATATATCTAAAGCAAAATCTTTAGAAATGTGTTACTCTTGGTGTTGTAATTGACAAGTGCTACTGTTTGAACTATTAATCATGTTTTAATAATATCCATTGTGACATAAATGTGTCTGAACAAAAATCATGTCTGATCAAGTTGACATCTAAAACCATAACAGAAGCACATGAGGTAGAATCTGAATACAAAGCTGAGATGAAATTCTAAGCATAGCTGAAAACTCTTCATCACTGCTGCCACCATTAAATTTATGACTGTTTCAAACTGTCCTCATGCACCAAACAAAGACCTGTCAGTTATTTCCAACAGACTTCTAAGCATTGGCTAATATTAGATATAATTTAGTCGCCAGAATGAAGATTTAGTCGCATATGCGAATGATTTACTCACAATGGAGAGGGTTGTATGGAAAGAGTCTTAAAAAAAGTCTTAAATTTAACTCCATGATTCCTGTATATACCCTTTATTAAGTTACGATTGACCCATAGTGATGATACCTGATTAATGAGTACAATCACTTAAGATTAGGAGAACAATCATTTGAAGTCACCTTTCTGGTGATTAGTGTAACTTTTTGTATACAAAGAAAACAAAAATAACTTTTTTCAACAATTTGCCTCCTCCGCGTCACCATAGTGGCATTACGGAGAGTATTTACTGAATGCAAACTGCGTATGCTGTTCTGTGTCATCCGTACTGTTGCTAAAGTGATGCGCAAGAGATGAATTGTTGAATAAAGTCATTATTTTTGCTTTCTTTGCATACAAAAAGTATTTTCATTGCTTCATAAAATTCAGATTGAACCACTGATGGCAGATGGAATATTATGACAATGTCATACTTTTCTGGACCTTGACAGTGCAATTTACTATGTATTCAATGGAACCAGCCCCCTGGTTTTTACCTAAAATATCTTAAATTGTGTTCTGAAGACAAACAAAGTTTTTACTCGTTTGGAACGACATGGAGGTAAGTGATTTACCTGTTAGCCAGCACCCCCATTATGGGATTCACAGGTGAATGTGCCCTACCTAACTTGAAATTGTAACAGTTCCTTACACTCAAAAAAATGAGATCTGGGTGTTGTTCAATGAAAATGAATAGAGCATTGTGAAACAAATAAAATTAATCAGTTTAAGGGATGTACACAATTATTTTAAATCAGTCTGAAATAAATCCATACAACTTTAAAAGAGCTCAATTCATTTCTGTCGAAACAACTAAAAATAATGATTTGTGTCAAACTACTACTTTTGCGCATGCGCTGATGTCATGGGCGCCATTAACGTGGTGGAGTCCAGTCTATGGGTGAAATGCTGAATAAATGGTAAGTAAAAAAATCCTTTATCATCTTTGTCTGCATTGTGCTGGTAGAGAGTAAAACAATATTTAAATCAGTCAGAATTCAACATTAAGTGGATATTTGACCGCATATTAGAATATTTGAACTACTCTATTAGTCACATGTTCATACTCTATAAAAATATAGTAAATCGATATTTTACATTAATGCGGTAGTCGCTTAGTTCTAACTCCTGTTATAAGTGTTATTTTACTAGATTGTTTCAGTTAACGTAATCGGGCAACTGTTGTTGAGCATGCTGTATGTGATGTTTCTATACAAGTAAAGACGAGAACACTTTGAATTAATGAAAAAACTAATTAACAGACAATGATGTCAATGTAAATACAATTCTATGCTTGATGTAAATCAACAAGCAACTAGATGGTGTGGACTACAGTATAGAGCACATGCACAAAACATTGAATGCACGCGTTATGATCTTAAACGTGATATTTATACTTTAAACTTATCACTGTGTGTGGTAATTGCTACTGCACATTATTGTATAACACTTTATTATTGTTAAAGTTGCTGTAATTAAATGAGCTGTATTTAAAGAATGATTTAAAGACACAAATTATTCTTTGCAAATTAATCCGGGGCAGCATTCAAATGGTATATTGATTTCAGTTATAATGCATATTTCACAGGAAAATGCGACATTGATCATCTTCGGTTTCATCTTCTGAACTGTTTATGTAGCGACTAGGGGTGTAACGGTACACAAAAATCACGGTTCGGTACGTACCTCGGTTTTAAAGTCACGGTTCGTTAATTTTCGGTACAGTAAGGTAAAGAAATGCAAACATTAAACTGCAGGTTGTTTATTACTATAAACTTTTTTTTAACAATTTGTTTACACTTTTCTAAACACTTTTTAATAAAATATAATTAAAAATGTAAAATTAAAAAGAATAAGAAATAAAATACTGCTGCAAAGTTCTCCATTAAATAAAATACTCTCAGTCTCAAACCAATATCACATAATAAAAAATAATGAAAAATATAAATAAATAGCTATGACAGGAGACCTTCGTGATATGGGTGACTCTTCAAGGTCCGGCTTGTCCATACTGTCTATGGGCTTGTCTGCATTGGCCATGACCCTTTTACTGTCATTGGCCATGACGCTAGCTAGGTTACAGCATGCCATGTAAGTTGGTGTACAGCGTGCGGTGTGTTTTTTATTTTTTAAACCAGTTCAGCGGAAATCCTGCGCTGCAGTCGATTTCATTAGTTAAGGTTACAGTGACGACGGGTAGGTTTAGAGATCAGTGTTGGTGTAGGGCAGTGGTTCTCAACCTTTTTTCCAGCGGGCCGCACTGTGGTCCAAGTGCAAGTCTCGTGGGCCGCACTCATGTAATTTACATTCATTAAAATAAATAAATTATTCTACTCCCCATAAATAAAACCCCTGATGGAGCTGACCAATTTTGTGAAATTCGTCTCGAAAGTACTAACAGCACAAAGAAGTTGCAATTGTAAAGCCTTTGTTATACTTTCCGCATGAACAATCCGGACGCGTACACGGCCAGTGCAGACGCGGACCTCTTCCATTTATACTTCCGAAAGCGTACGCTGATGGTCCTCTTTGCCACAAACATGTGAACAAACAATTGCCCAAAATATTATTCTTTTATTGAATGATTGCACAGGTTGGAGTAGCAATGGGCTTCTTCACACTGCCTGCACATGTGCAGTTGTGCTTTTGGAGCCTACTGACCACACGCACCTGTCTGCGCGGTCGTCTGCTCAGAGCCTTGGCACACACTCTCAGAGGATGATTTTTACGTCACACCTACCTAGCGGTCCATAGCGGACAGGCGGATACGGAAAGTACAGAGGTTTTATGATGCAGTCTGTAAGATGCGCACGGGAGCATGACAGAACGCGAGACATTGCAGAAAATGTGCGTTCACAAATGTAGCCTATGATCCAAATATGGAAAGCACTTTCAAATTTAATAATATGAGGTTCTCTCCAGAGATGTTTTGCCACATTTCTTCAGTTAAGGATGATTGCTACGTAGTATATGGTGTTTCCATTTCCCTGAACTTCTTCAAGTGAGTTGCGAGTCAAACCGAAAATTCTCCTGCACTACTGAGACTATTCTTGTTTGTATGTGTTCATTCGCTGGTATTCTCCACATTTATTTTTTTCTCCCTTAAATTTTTTTTTTGTCATTTCTGATGCTCAATTTTACCTGAACTAATGGCTGTTGATGACTATTAGAATTGAAATCTGCCAAAGTGCACTCTTGTATGTGTTCATTAAATACGTTAAATGTAAGTCTGCTCATGTCTGAAAATAATATATGAAAAACAAAATAATTTCACATAAAAACATTAGGCTATAGCTTATATTTATTTAGTATCCAATTTTTTTTAAATTAATGTTTTAAAAATATTAATTGTAAAACTGAAAGTTTTTTTTTTTATCGTGTTCAGCAAATGGTGGGCCGCATTAGAATTTGTGTGGGCCACGGGTTGAGGACCACTGGTGTAGGGCAATCTGTACATTGATTGACATATTGACATGACCAATGAAAACTTTAGAATCAGCTGCAGGGCGGGATTTGCGCTGAACGCGGAGACTTTCGCCACTTAATATGTTCGTGTGGAAACACGAAAAGGTACCTATGTTCCGCACACAAAATATTGCATTCAGTCATTCGGTGCACACGTGCACCGTACCGAAAGCCCTGTACCGAAACGGTCCGGTATGAATACACATACCGTTACACCCCTAGTAGCGACACTAAACATTATTTGGAAATAATAACACAATCGTAGTTTAATTGAATGCCCTGCATCTCATGCTAATTTTATATCAAACAAGCGCATCAAAGCACATTTTCGCAAATAGACGTCAGTTTTGCCTCGCTGATGTGTTACATTTGACGGCTTCAGTCACGGAAAATGAAAGAAAAACACTATAGTTAAAATATTTTATATATTTAATTTTTAATATTCACAGATGAAAGTTTGGTACTCATGAAGTTATGTGCATTTCTTAGAACGAATTCAAGCAGGATAAATGTCAAGTCTGTGCCTGAACCTGTGTTTATATTTTCTCTAAGCTACACGGTTTTAATCTATATTTTAGATTTGACACATTTAAAAGGTGTGCAGTATTATTTATATTATATGAATTATGTGTTATATTATTCAAAATGAATTGTGGTTTACTTTGCATCTGAGCATTAAAAGTGGTAGCCTATTTTAGGGGGGTAGGCTACATGGATTAATATGCAAAATGTCAATATTTTCATATATTATGCCTATATTTTAATTTATATTTAAAAATTCCTTTAATAAAACATGCATTTTTGTTATTCGTTACCTGTCCTTTAGTTTGACAGATAATTTCTTGGGAAAAAGACATTTATCTGTACACTGATTAAGAAATTGTTGCATGCTTAGTAAAACGTGAAGCACTGTATAATTTTGTTCCCAATATTTAGGCCTAATAGCCTAAAACAAGAAACAAATAAATTAAACCTGCACAATTTAGCTAAATATTTGGATGGATGGATTAATAAAACGTCCTCACGATTAAACTCAAGTTCTCTCATTATAATCAACAAAATGCACACAATGTAAAAAAGAGTTTAATTGACAACTTCAGAGATTTTAAAGGGAGCCTTCTTTAGTTGCTTTTAGGGCTGGGCGATAGCATATTTCAGAAACAAATCAGATCTATGATTTAAATCGATTTTAAATTCAATATTCAAATGACAAAGAAATTTGTCAAAACAAGTTTTAATATAGTTCTTTATCATTCATTTACCAGTCAAATTTATAACTGAGACAATATGATAAAAAACAACTAATGTTATTACCTTAATGCTGGAAAGACCTTTATTTTATTTTATTTATTGTATTTTTTTTTTCGTTAATACTAGTCCATCATGCATCTAACCATCCAATCAGCATTAAGAGCTGTTCAGAGTAAAACTTGTAACTCTACAGTGAGTCAGTGTCAACTTATTTGTAAATAGAGCAGTCACTGTCTGTGTCTACACTGGACGCGAGAGATGTCTGCCGACCCCCTGAGCTAAAAGTGTGTCTAAACTTGATGACATCACACTACAGTGTCAAATCATCTGAACGCAGTGTCAGTACATTTCTCATAAATAGAACAAGGCATCCGTTCACTGATGGGGATTATGTCCAGTGTAGAGTCTGTGAGCGGAGTGGAGCAGCAACAACTTCCCCTCTGCGCTCAGAGCATTTAATAATCACTCCGATCCGCACTCCCTGATACCATAAACACCGCGCCGCCTTCACTCCGTGGATAAAGTATTTCAATATGTTTGAAATGTTATGTTCATAACGTAGCCTATAAAAAAAAAATAGCAGGAGAGTTTCAAAGTGGCTTAGGCTATTCGGTTGTTAAGTGATGACGTAAGAAGTGCTGCTTCCGGGTCCAAGCCTCAACTCGCTTCACTTGAGAATACTACCTCAGCAGCCGTTTATGAGCACTGTTTATTCATATTAATCATTTAAGCTAAACGCTTTCAAACTTACGGTATACACTACAGTCTCCGTGCTCACAGCGTCCCAAACACAAATAATTTTTATATGTTTTTTTTATATTTATATTTTCATTGTCTGGCTATCTGGGACTTCAGTATGGAGTTAAAGGTTAAGATTATAACTTTTTCGCTAGTATTCTATCACATTGTGAGTTTATATTAGCACCTTTTGTTGTTTTCTCATGGTAACTGATAGAGCGTTTGGACACGGAAGCGCTGCTACGTGACGTCAGACTTAACAAGCGAATTGTGTGTAAACTTTTTTCCCTATCACATTCCAAACTGATAACATTGTAAGCATTAAATCTGCTGCTAAATTGCTGCTTTCTGCTGTGCAAATTTTGATTGTGGTGAAAATAACAGTACATTTTTGCCAGTTATTTTATCTAAACAGATCGATGAAGTTCTTAAAGATTTCAAAATCAGATACTGATAATGTAGTAGCACTGTAAGATTACATTTGTTTGAATGCATTAGAGATAAAGCCATTGCATGTTATTGTGCTGTATCTGTTTAAATCATGCTTTAACCCGAAAATAATCAGTAAAAGATACAGACAAACTCCTATAGCCTGTAACGCTCGACTATTGCAGTCATTGTAACCTTCTGATCAAGCTTTTTAGCTAAATATGTTTAACATGAATTATTGCTGAATATGCAGTTATATTATGGGCTGTTGTCATGAATTGTACTCATGATGGAGTGCGCTTGGAGCGAGTGAAAATCACGACACTCAGACTCTTAATATCTGCTCCTCGCTCCAGTTAGACTCACTCCGCTCCACTCATACTCTGCTCAGCAGCTTGTCTCTGTGTCAGACGTGGGGGGGAGGGTTGAGCTCACTCGGAACTACGGGAGCCCTGAGTGGAGCGTCGGTGGATGTTAAAAAGAAAAAAAAAAATCTTCAAACAAACCGATGTAAATTACAAATTCTAGTTTATCGATAAAATCGATTTATCACCCAACTCTACTTGCTTTCATATAATTAAAAAAAAATGCAAACGCATTTAAATGTGCAAAAATTATTAATGCACATGCATGACAGGGAGGTGCCCTCTCATCAATTAAATTTTTTCCTGATAATTAATTTATTTAAAATTGTGGTGTCTCACATACATAAAATATATCTACAGAAAGCTTGAAATGTCTTTTAAATGAAAACGAAAGCATTGTGTAATCTGTGAATGTTGCATTTCTCTGGTCGGAGAGAGCCAGCACTGTGCATTTCATCTTGCAGCTGACAGAAAACATTAGTTTATTAATAAATTAATTAAAATGTCTTATGTTTCAAAATTATTAGGCTACTTCTGCATGTGCTTTATGGCTAACTTAATGCATGTGCTTGAGCATGGAATATATTAAGACTTGATTATGTAAATTTAATATAAACCTCTTATTAGTTGAATATAACAAATGAACGACTCTCGATCCCCCACAAGCCATACATAACTAGCCCCAAAAAACCCAACCCCCTCCAGCTGAACTGAACTCGGTCTGTTTCTTTGGCTTAAACGGTGTGTTGTCATGTTACTGGGCTGAAACATGCCTGCACTTACACCAGCCCTACTCTTTGTCATTATTTTCTCGCAGCCCATATTATTATCTTCCCAAGATCATAATGATAATAACAAATTATCAATTGATAATTAATCATTATTTTACGAAATTCATTGTTATTTGTGAACATAACGTTTGTGGAAGGCTTTAAGACCAAGAGGAAACCTCCGCAGCTGCACCCGCCTCACAGCGGGCACTCTGTTAGCTTCACCATCTGCGGTTTGACTTTACTAAATCAGATTGAGGCGAATACAACTTATTGATCATGAGATCAACATTTAGCAAGGCAGGAAACATTAATTCTATCTGAAGGAAGATGTATTTCATTGAGCTAATGCTTTTAAATAGAGAGAGAGAGAGAGAGAGAGAGAGAGAGAGAGAAAACCTAGTCTAGGGCTATTCTTAAACTTGGAGCTCATTATATTGAACTGCAAATCCAAACACCAGTGTTACGATCCCCGGCATTTTTGTGTCTTGTTGTATATGAGTTTGTGTGCAGGTATTGGCTGGACATCCAGTAATGTGATTGGTGGATCCTGAAGCGGATGACTATAAAAATGGCGGTGCTACAACACACGGGAGCTCACTCTGGCTTTTGCTTCTGTGGTGTGAGGAAGTCACAACAGCTTTGGTGTTGTTGTTTGTAGTTCTTACTCTGTGAACTATTCTGTTTATTCAAAGATCACTCTGGGAGCGTAGGAGGGGTCTGCCATTTATTTTGCTCTAATTTTGTGATGTGTTTTTGTTTAGGGAGTTAGGTCGGTTCATTTTGTATTTTTTATTTCATTATCAGGTAAATTATATTTTACTTTTATTTTATTAGTAATTTTGTTTGTTATTTTGGCCTTGGGCCTCTCTGAAGCTAATGCTCCATATCTTCATATAACGTCTCTTTAATAAAATGCTTTAAAAGTGATATATGCTTTTGGAGATCTGTTGACTGAGGGCGGAATCCCGTTGCCACTACTCTTCCGCTTTGCATCGTATTGAAATGGGCCGTGACACCAGAAACGTTATACATTTTATGAATAATGAAATGTTATGAAAAGTATGCATTTTATTTATTCACATGCTATATGGTGAAAATAATATTTTAGGTCACAACTTTATAAGTTCCATTGTTTAAAACAATTCTTTATTGACTAACATTTCGTAAACCTTCAGTTGTTATGCTCTAAAATCCAATGCCATTAGTAATTTCACAGTATTTTCAACTCCTAAATCACTAACATTTGAAGTCACAATTCTATAATGGTTAAATGTACTCAGGCCGATGGCATTTTTTAATTACATTATTTTATAATTATTATTTTTTGGGGAATAATTGTAGCCTACATAAATAGGTGAAGCAAAACTAATATTTGGATCATCCCTTATTTTATTAAAGAATAAACATGATAAAATATTAATTCATAGAAATAATTTAAGCAATTAAAACTTTTTTTAAACTTGAATTTAAATACTATTTATTTAGTTACTATTTAACTAACTTTAAAATCTCAAGGAGCTTATAAGTTAAAAAAGGGTAAAATGTCACGTTGCATGTTAAATAGCCTAAATGAACTTGTGTTCACAATATAATTAGAACTAACAATATAATTCTTTTTTTTTTTATTAACAATTCCTGTACAAAATGGGACAGCAACCTTTATATCAAACATTTTTAAATTGTCCAAAGCTGAGCAACGCGAAAAGTGGATCTGTGGCAGAGCAAGCGAAGTGAATGTGATGCACAAAGTAAAAAAAAAAACAAACAAAAAAAAAAACAACCCTGGATAGCCTAGATTAGGCCCAGGCTCTGTTCTGAAGTATATAATAATTATAATTACTGTTAACCCAGAGTAACAATTTTTAACGGATTAATCGCCTATTTTCATTTGCTGCATGTTTTCGTTACTTTATTTTTTTTAACACTCTAAAAAATGAATTACGTTTGTGAGAGGAAAAAATATACAAGTCGTGCTAGGTTGCATTTTAACAGATTAATCACATATTTTCATTTGCTGCATGTTTTTTTTAAACACGTTAAAAAATAAAGTTTGTGAGAGGAAAAAAAATATATATGTCATGTATAAGTTGCATTTTATTATATTTAGAAATAATAATGGCTGGCCTAATAATGTTATAATGTAACAAAAGGATATTTTTATATTTTCTCCACTTCTGTTGGCATCACAACACTTGCTACTAAAACACCACCAATTTTGAAGAGATCTCTGTCTCTCTGAGGCTTGAATCCATGCTGCTGCAGCGGATGCTTCCTCCATCGCTCCGAGTTCTTGATCTGTGTATTCTCTTTCAAATAAATATGCTTGTGAAAAAAATTCAATGTTGTCTGTTGATATATCGAAATCGTCTTCCATTGCGATTTCCTGTACGTCTAAATATGTTTAGATCTTCACAGTGAAAGGTAAAACTTCCGAAATCTCCGTGTAAACAAAGAGTGATGTACACGAGCGAGAGATCACTGTACAAGAGGTAAAAACTATATAAATATTGTTCGTTTTCTTAAACAAACCGCTCGTTTCTTGTCTCAGGTCATCAATGTATACTTACGATGGTGAATTGTTTAATTTGGACTTCACTGTGCATGCTCTTTGAGGTGGTGACCATATACCTCCATTATTTGAGTCACAGACAAGAACTGTTTGACCTAAAAATATCAAAATGGAAACTACTGCAGAAACAAAGACACCTACATCTTGGATGCCCTTGAGGTAAGCTAAAACATACCAACATTTAATTTAAAAGTAAACCATCCCTTTAATCCACATTAACAAATTTTAACCCATTCATCACCTTTTTTCGTTTGCTGCCTGTTTTTTTTTAAAACGCTAAAAAAAAATTACATTTGTTAGAAGAAAAAAATTAATATGTCATGTTTAAGTTCCATTTTATTACATTCAGAAATAATAACGGCAGGCCTTATAATGTTATAATGTACCAAGTTAGTTCCCTTCACTTTACAACAAATCCTTTAAATGTAACAAATTTATCAGAACAGCACAATAATTAAAAATTATTATTCTATTCTAATAATTATATATATATATATATATATATATATATATATATATAATATATATATATATATATATATATATATATGTGTGTGTGTATATATATATGTGTGTGTGTATATGTGTGTATATATGAATATATGTGTGTGTATATATATATATGTGTATATGTATATATATACATACATACATACATAAATATATATATATTTGTATATGTATATATATATATATATATATATATATATATATATATATATATATATATATATATACAGAGTTGTATATATGTATATTTATCCAGAGGTGGGTAGTAACGAGTTACATTTACTTCGTTACATTTACTTCGTTACATTTACTTGAGTAATTTTTCGGGGTAACTAATACTTTTCGGAGTATATTTAAGGATGGGTACTTTATACTCTTACTTGAGTAAATTTTTTGGGAAAAATCTGTACTTTTACTTCGTTACTGTGGGCAAAGGTCCACTCGTTACTTTATCTTAATGCTATAAATGTTATAAATGCTTCAGTTTATTCCAAACGCGCCGTCTACTTTTCTCTGGGCAATCTGCAAAGGCTATTATTTGCTTGCTATGGAGATACTTATTAGATGAACACCGTGTGTGCTGTATACTGTTTAACAGGTAATCACTCTGGCTACATTCGATTACAGTACACGATACATTTGTTAGAAGAAAAAAATTAATATGTCATGTTTAAGTTCCATTTTATTACATTCAGAAATAATAACGGCAGGCCTTATAATGTTATAATGTACCAAGAAGATATTTTTAGTTCCCTTCACTTTACAACAAATCCTTTAAATGTAACAAATTTATCAGAACAGCACAATAATTAAAAATTATTATTCTATTCTAATAATTCTAATGGATAAATATAATTGCAGTATATAATATAGGCTTAGCTATAAACAAACAAACAAAAAATGAATAATAATTATTTAAACATAAATTAAGGTTGGGCTCTCTCAATCGGGATAAATCTTAACATTTGCATATTCGTGATGTTGCCCATTTGAAGCTTAACTCTTATTCACGAGGTAAAATAGGCTTTGTAGTTCACGCGTGCTTCAGTTTCGACAGAAAAAAATCATAATGAGCAAAAATATGCCAAAGTGGACCACTGCTCGAGCCGGATGGCTCGGTGAAAGGCTGCGCTATTTCCACTAAATATGTGCGCGTCAGGCACCAGCGCGATCAAACGGCGTGTGTGTGTGTATATATATTAGGGCCGGGACTTTAACGCGTTAATTGAGATTAATTAATTACACAAAAAAATAACGCGTTAACTAAGATTAATTAATTACAGAAAAAAAAAATTCCCGCGTTTTTAATAACTTATTTTTGCACCGCGGAACGTTTCTCACTGGATGAGTTTCGGCGGAC
This sequence comes from Carassius auratus, assembly GCF_003368295.1. Taxonomy (NCBI): domain Eukaryota; kingdom Metazoa; phylum Chordata; class Actinopteri; order Cypriniformes; family Cyprinidae; genus Carassius; species Carassius auratus. Next base: position 655,417 of record NW_020523788.1, on the reverse strand, counting down.
CGATTATACTGAAGCACCAACTAGCGTTCGCATATCACCGGCAGCACATCGAGCCTCAAGTATCACCCCAACGCAAAACATATAGCAGCTAGCGAGGACTTTACACTTTATGTTGAACTATGTATTATTTTGTTGGTGCAACAGTTTATGTTAAACTCTTTATTGTTTTGGCCAAGGTTATTGAGAGTTGGACTTAGTATGTTATGGCCTCTGAAGCAACAGAGAGATGTTTTCTAATAGTCAGTGTTTCCAATGTTCTGAATGTAATTGACAGTATTGTGTTTTACTTAAAAAAAAAACACCTTACAGAAGGTTCCAGCACCTATAAGCTTCCTGAATTTCTGATATGTAATATTTCTAAATTGTTTCTAAATATGCTATTGCTACACTTAATGGCAAAAATTGCACTGGTCTGCTAGACTTGGTTGAACAAAAATAAACAATATTTTGTTGCTTAAGCTTATGTATTCAGTCATTATTCAATGGTATACTATAAATCCATGTGAAAAAACTTCTCACTGTTCTCAGGTCAAATATTTATATGCGATTAAAATGCGACTAATTTCGATTAAGTAATTACAAAGCCTCTAATTAATTAGATTAATTTTTTTAATCGAGTCCCGGCCCTAATATATATATATATATATATATATATATATATATATATATATATACACATACATATATATATATATATATATATATATATATATATACACACACACACACACATATATATATATACACACACACACATATATATATATATATGTGTGTGTGTGTGTATATATATATATATATATATATATATGTATGTGTGTGTGTGTGTGTCTGTGTGTGTATATATATATATATATGTGTGTGTGTGTGTGTGTGTGTATATATATATATATATATATATATATATATATATATATATATGTGTGTGTGTGTGTGTGTATATATATATATATATATATATATATATATATATATATGTGTGTGTGTGTGTGTGTATATATATATATATATATATATATATGTATGTGTGTGTGTGTGTGTCTGTGTGTGTATATATATATATGTGTGTGTGTGTGTGTGTGTGTGTGTGTGTGTGTATATATATATATATATATATATATATATATATGTGTGTGTGTGTGTGTGTGTGTGTGTGTGTGTGTGTGTGTATACAGAGGTGTATATATGTATATATATCCAGAGGTGGGTAGTAACGAGTTACATTTACTTCGTTACATTTACTTGAGTAATTTTTCGGGGTAACTAATACTTTTCGGAGTATATTTAAGGATGGGTACTTTATACTCTTACTTGAGTAAATTTTTTGGGAAAAATCTGTACTTTTACTTCGTTACTGTGGGCAAAGCTCCACTTGTTACTTTATCTTAATGCTATAAATGTTATAAATGCTTCAGTTTATTCCAAACGCGCCGTCTACTTTTCTCTGGGCAATGAGCGATGCCCATTCGCCATTCTTTTGAGTCAATTCTGTTCAAAGGCTTGATCAAACCAATTGGCAAACGAGTGAATTGGTTCATGAATCAGTTTGAAGGAGTCGTTCAGTTCCCTGCCGCATGAGCTGAGCATCTGAAGCAGTTCACTCAGAGTTGTAACATTTAATATCAGCAGCAGCGTTGAAAACGGGGCTATGGAACTGCACTGAATTGAAAGCAAATCTGCGAAGGCTATTATTTGCTTGCGATGGAGATCCTTATTAGATGAACACCGTGTGTGCTGTATACTGTTTAACAGGTAATCACTCTGGCTACATTCGATTACAGTACACGATACCACTGTGACAGTAGTTTGTTGTACGTGTGTGGCTTATAACAGAGGGGAGTCAAGTTGAATGCAGCTTCCAAAAGACAAAAAAAATAGCCGATTAAGATTTTATTAATTTTAATACAATCACACCGGTGCGAGTACGTTCAGCAAGTCATATCATCAGCTGTTAAATTCAGATCTGTGATCGCTTGCTGGCGCTGAGCCAGAGATAGATGCGTTTTTACTGAGTTGCGCATTATAACCAATCACACACGATTCTTTTGAATGCAATGGCCAATCAGAGGTGTTCCGATGAGTCATCGCTGAAATGCCGGTGCTTCCTTCACTCGCTCGCTGACTGAAAACCTCTTTCTGGCGAATTCTCTCATCAGAAACAACAAAGTGCAGATGTGTGTACGAATCTATAATTAAGATATTGATTTCACAGTGTTAACAGTTTCAGTGATTTTAATGGGAGTTTCTGAGAGTGATTGAAATCTAGACTGTCAGTGAAAATGATCTTTAATAATGTAAATGTTATTTGCTCTCTTTCTGAACAATGAAAGATTAGTAGCAATATTTATATCCCATTAACTTTCAATGTTAAATTCACATTTAATATAAAGTAAGTCGTATTAAAAACATGTTATGGCATGAAACCTATATCTGTTACTTAAGTAAACAGACAGGGTTTTATAATAAATTGGAGTAAAGGCTGATGAAATATATACATTTTTACACGCACACATACATTACATTCATTTTATCTATATATCTAAATAAAAATAGGATCCATATATATGACCCAAAGTAACTAGTAACTAACTACTTGAGTAGATTTTTTATCCGATACTCTTTTACTCTTACTCAAGTAACTATTCAAGACTAGTACTTTTACTTTTACTTGAGTAAATATTTCTAGAATTACTTTTACTTGAGTAAAGTTTTTGGGTACTCTACCCACCTCTGTATATAAATATATATATATATATATATATATATATATATATATATATATATATATATATATATATATTTACATTAGGGCTGCTCCGATCACGATCGGCCAATCGTTAATGCGCATCTCGTCAGTAAAGCCGGTTTTCTAATCAGCTGTAAATTCCATCAGGTGCGTGATTTCACATAGAGCAGCTGTTACTACACCGAGCCATTGTTAACTGAAAAGATGCACAAATCCACTTCATTTTCAGCGTTTATTTGCCCATCTTCTCAGTTAACAACGGCTCCGTGTAGTAACAGCTGCTCTATGTGAAATCACGCACCTGAGGGAATTTACCGCTGATTAAAGAACCAACATTACTGACGAGATGTGCATAACGATTGGCCGATCGTGATCGGAGAAGCCCTAATATATATATATATATATATATATATATATATATATATATATATATAGGTCTCTCTTTAGGTATTGGAATTTAACAACCTATTTAGCCTAAGACTATCCCACGTTTTGAAATTAATTTTTTATGGTTTTTATGGATGTTGCAATGTTATATTATAATGTAATTGTTGTTTTACGTCTTCCTTTCATCTCTGTTTACAAACCAACATTTTAAAATTACATTCAGTTCGCAATCCATCCCTTTGCACCACCTGGCAGTAGTTTCGTGTATGATTTTAACATGCGACTGATTTGCAGCGGCGGTACACGCGGTTGTATAACCCATTCCAGTTGTCCACCTACTATATTAATATGAACTGAATTGAATTGAATATGAAAGTAAAGTATCTCTGACATGAATTAATACTCACAGAGCTTTTCTGTAGTTTATCACAGCTGGTATCAGCCTCCGTCTACCCTCATCTGTTGTGTTGTATTTCATGGGATCAAACTTGTCTAGCACCTCTTCTGACATCTGAAGCATGTAGGCTATTGCTGAGCAATGTGCAGCAGAGAGTTTATTATTTGAGAGTTTGTCTGATTCCAGAAACTCCTGGATCTCTTTATATAATGTCTGATCATTTACTTCAAGTAGACAGAGAAACAGGTTGATGGATTTGTCAGCTGAAAGATGATTATAACAATCATTCAACGGAAGGATTGATCTGTCAGCTGATAAGTAAAATCTCTTGATCCTGTCTTTAATGTACTGTGTGGTTTCTCTGGTGGTTTCTGAGCTGTACTCTGTGTGTGTCAGTAGATCCTCTAAGAGTTTCTGATTGGACTCCAGTGAAATGCCTAGCAGAAACCGCAGAAAAAGATCCAGGTGTCCATTTTCAATCCGAAGGGTTTGATCAACTGCTGACGTTAATAGCTCATACAATGTGTTTTTCTTATCATGTTTGTCATCCAAAAACTCTAAGTTCTTCATCAGGTGACAGTAAAACTCATAAAAAGCAGCTAGAAACTCCTGAAAGCTCAAATGTATGAAGCAGTACACTTTCCTGTGATGAATCACTGATTCCTCCTTAAATATCTCAGTGCAAATCCCAGAATACACTGAGGCATCAGTGAGGTCTATGCCGCTCTCTCTCAGGTCCTCTTCATAGAACATCACATTGCCCTTCATCAGCTGTTTGAAAGCCAGTTCAGCAAGTTTCACAATCACTTCTCTGTTGGACTGCACTAATTTCCCTGGATCTCTCTCTTCATACTTCTGATTCCTCATGTTGATCTGGATCAGCAGGAAGTGGATGTACATTTCAGTCAGAGTTTGAGGGATTTCTGCACTCAGATCTTCTTTCAGGAGCTTTTGAAGCACAGTGGATGAGATCCAGCAGAAGACGGGGATGTGGCACATGATGTGGAGGCTTCTTGTTTTTCTGATGTGTGAGATGATTTTTCTGGCTTGATGCTCATCACTGATTCTCTTCCTGAAATACTCCTCCTTCTGAAGCTCATTGAATCCCTGTATTTCTGTCAGACGGTTGATGTATTTGGAGGGGATCTGATTGGCTGCTGCTGGTCTGGAGGTGATCCAGATAAGAGCAGAGGGAAGCAGCTCTCCTTTCATCAGGTTTGTTATCAACACACCAACTGATGAAGTGTCTGTCATATCTGAAACTTTCTGATCATCTGAAAACATCAGTGAAATTCTGCTTTCATCAAGACCATCAAAGATGAACACAACTTTACACTCCTCATAAATCTGTGAGTCCAGATCTTGAAGTTCAGGATGAAAGTCCAGCAGAAGTCTATGAAGACTGTACTGATGATCTCGGATCAAGTTCAGCTCTCGAAACGGAAGCACAAACATAAAATCTACATCTTGATTGACCTTTCCCTCAGCCCAGTCTAAAATGAATTTCTGCACAGAGACAGTTTTTCCGATTCCAGCGATGCCTTTAGTAAGAACATTCTTGATTAAGTCTTTGTCCTCACATCCTGGTTCAGGTACGGCTTTAAAGATGTCATTGCAGCAGATTGGAGTGTCTTGTGAGTGTTGTTTTCTGGCTGTTTTCTCCATTTGAAAAACCTCGTGTTCTTCATTCACCCTTTCACTCTCTCTCTCTATGATGTAGAGCTGTGTGTAGATCCTGTTCAGCATGGTTTGATGTAGGCTAATTCCCTCAAATAAGCTCTCATATTTGTTCTTCATGCTGGTTTTATGTTGGTCTTTGATTCTCTGTAGTTCATAATCTACTGGTTGGTGAGAATCCTGCCGCGGGTCTCCAGTCTGATAATATCTATCCACACAGCAAAAACAAAAACAACAACACAATGAATGTGAATGAATGGCAAGGTTTCCTATTAAAGCCATTTTTTTTATATATATTTTTTATATTCTATACTTTAATTGTTCTCATTCTTGGCTATTGAAGTAAATTGGTATTATACCAATTAAGTGAAGTGTCAAAGAATGGTCTGTTGATGAAATAGATATGTTAATGGACTGCCTAGACGACACTCTTTTGGTCTATCCTATGATTTGGATGGGTGCACAGAGGTCGTTGCCTCAAATGTAAGCTTTTTGTGAGATGATATCCTTACCCTCAAAGTCTGTTACCATATACAACAATAATAATCCATGGTTTAATCAGGAAATTAAAATATTGTGGAGAGAAGCATTTGAGAATGGGCATAAAGAGCTTTATAAAATTATTAAAGGTGACTTGCTGTTAAAAAAAGCAAAGGGAAATTACTCAGTGTGGGAAAATTGAAAACCAATTACACTTATGATGTTTGGAAGTATCTGGAGCAGATCACAGGCTATAAGGTAAAACCTCCAGTCATCTATGAAGACATTATTGCTTGATGAACTTAATGCACTCTATAGTAGATTTGACAATACAATTGAGGGACAGCTGATGCTGCCCTCCTGGCACAGTACTATGACTCCTCCTTACAAAATAGAAGAAAATGAAGTCAGGAATCTGCTATATAAGCAGAACAGCATGAAGGCAGCAGGCCTCGACTCCATATCATTTGCAATGTTAAAGTTGAGTGCTTACATCCCTGCCCCAATATTTACTGATACAGTAGGTGGCCATCCAAAACAGTGGTTCCACCGCTGGGCATACCACCGCCGCTGTGTCTGCAAAGTGCATTTGCAGTTTTTGACCGCTGAGTGTGGCTTTAACTACAAGTTAGCAAACAAGCACATCAAAGCACATTTTCGAAATAATGTCAGCTTTGCCTCATCAATGTGTTAAATTAGACAGCTGCAGTCAAGAAAAATGAAAGAAAAACACTGTAGTTAAAATATGTAATATTCACAGATGAAAGCTTATCACTTACAAAGTTATGTGCGTTTCTTAGAACAAATTCAAGCAGGATAAATGTCAAGCCTATGAGCCTGTGCTTATATTTTCTCTAAGCTACACAGAATTAGATCCATATTTTAGATTTGACACAATAACTAGGTGTGCAGTATTATTTATATAATATGAATATTATTCTTAAGAAATTATGGCATCAGAGAATTAAAAGTGGTAGTTTATTTAAGTGAGCTGCCTTTATTTAAATTTTTGGGGAAAAAGATATTTGTCTGTACACAGATTAAGAAATTTTTGCATGTTTTATGAATTATTTCCTTTATTTTAGTAAAACGTGAGGCACTGTAATTTCGTTTACCATTATTTAGGCCTAATTAAAACAAGAAATGAATAAATTAAACCTGCACGATTTAGCATAATCATTAAAACTCTAAAGAATGGACTGATTAATAAAAGGTCCTCACATTTAAACTCAAGTTCTCTCATTATAATCAACAAAATGCACACGATGTAAATAAAAGCTTCATTAATTGACAACTTAAGTGATTTTAAAGGGAGCCTTCTTTACTTGCTTTCATATAACTAAAAAATAATAATAATAATTCAGCCACTTTTAAATGCAGGTATTTATGATATTCCTTGCTGCCTGATGCTGAGTGCTACGCACAGCATTTATTCTTATTTGTCTACTTATTTATTATTATTATTTATTTATTTTGGATAGTTGCATGTAAAAAAGTTTTTTCTTTGTAATGCATATGCAAAATGTGAATTATTATTCATATTCAAGTGTTTGTACGAAAATTTATAATGCGACAGGGAGGCGCCCTGTCGATCACTTTATTTTTCCCTGACAATTTTCCTGATAATTAAATAACTTAAAATGGGGATTGTCTCAAATACATAATAAATATATCTACAGAAAGCTTGAAATGTCTTTTAAACGAATCAATTCAAAATGAAAGCATTATGTAATCTGTCAAGGTTGCATTTCTCTTTAAAGGCATGTCCATGTGGAGAGAGCCAGCACTGTGACTTGCAGCCGACAATAAACATTTGTTTATTAATAAATAATTAAAATGTCTAATTTTTCACAATTATTAGTCTACTTTTCCTGTTCTTTGTGGCAAACTTAATGCATTTGCTTGAGCGCAGAATATATTAAGGCTCATTATGAATTAGAGATGTAAATTTAATATAAACCTCTGATTAGCTGAATAATGACAAATGAACGACTAGTAATTAGAAAAATCTTACGTGGGGGGCAGACCTTTTAAATACCCTCAAGGCACCTCTGTTAAAGTTTTTAAACCATTTTATACATGTTTGCATAAATTCTTCTTTCAGAACGGTCTGTAATGTTTGGAGCCCAGGACTGCGGGTGTCGCTGTTGGACAGTGTTTTCTTTGTTTCCTGTTGGCCTACTGGCCTTGCTGGTCTTGCTGGCCTTGGTGCAGCTGATCATAGTTCTGTGTAGCTGTTTAGTCTACGGAATCTTTATCTTACTATCACTCTCTGTTGTTTAACCCTTTAGGTGCCAGAGGTTTTTTCCTAAAACGTTCGATTTTGACATCTTAATTTCAAAAGGCTATATCTTAAAAGTGATAAAAGATAGAGACTTTCTGTCAATTATACAAATATTAAGGATGACCCAATGTTTATGTAGGGATTACATTTTCCCATCTAATTTGCATATTATGACGTTATATGGCGGTGGCCATCTTGAATTATAGAATTTTCATGAAAAGTCACATGTTTAAATGATAAAATGCAGCACTTCTTTCCCCCCAAAATGTCCCTCACCTTCTGTGTGCGATATTGCACAATACTGAATGCTCAGATAAATAGTAAGTAGTAAACAAACTGTGTAAATCATTACTAATAAATGGTAGAAACAAACCGAATGCAAGTAGCGGCTGTAGAGATTTTCAATTTACTACATACAGCAGGCACTCTGATTCCATGTATGGGGCACATATATATTATTCATATGACACACAAAAACAAGTAGACAAGACCTGTTTCGTTCAAAAGCTATGCCCCGTGTCACATCGCCTCTGCTCCTGCTACGAGCAGCGTGGCCAGATCTGCCTTGCGCGCGCGCCGAGTGTGCACAGCTCGGACTAGTATCAGTGTCATTGCAACTCCCAACCCTGCCTCCACGTTGCCCCCTAACTGTCCTATGAATACTTTGACCTCTTCTAACATACCCAGTTGCATTAGACAAAGTCTCCACTACAATACTGTCGCCGTGATTGTGGAGAAGTGCGGTCAGAAGACAAATATACATGTCATACACTAACACGCCTGCTAATTTTGCGATGAACACTCCGACCCTGGCAAACATTGTTCACACCTCTGACATTTGGCAAAGGACCATCTACATTGGGCAAAGGATTCACCGTCTGTGCTTGGTGTAGGGCTATACTTTCACTTTCAGTATCACCGTCATCTTCTGAATGCAGATATTCCCCTTCAGAATCAGTGTCCGCGAATATAAGTCCCAACACTTCATTGTGGGTTTATTGAAGCTTTATTGATACCATTAGATAATAATAATAATAATAACAATAATAATATAATCCCAATACTCGCTGACGTTGACAATATTGCTCTGATAAAAAGGCACACTCTCACACTAGCTCCGCTTTTGTTCGCACTGATTCTATGCGCTCTAGCTCAAAGATTTTGTATAGAAGCATGAGGTTTTTTTGAGTCCGAGATGAAGTCGCATGAAATTTGACACCCCATTTGACAAAATCGGCCGTTTTATTCAGTGCCGCATCTTGTCGAGTAAACTCGACCGTGGCGCCAAGAGAGTTAAAGTGATAAAATATAACTTAATTCACACCATATTTCTGATTTTATCGATCAATCTTATCAGATTAATTTTGATTGTTCACTTTTATTTTATATCCATGAGTGCAGTGCACCTGCATTGCGTTAGCACTCGTTAGCTTGTCATTAGCGTTTTCATTCGAACCTATCGCTGTTTTCTTTTCTCCTCTCCTTTCTCTCGCTCCAGTTTTTCACAAGTTCATCAAACAACTGTGGTAAGTATATTTCATCAAGCACAGTGAGTAATGGCTTCTCCTGCTATTGTTATTTGCACCTCTTGCCACATATACAGTTTATCTATCTCTGTCGCTGATGAGGGATTCACATGTGATAAATGCAGGGAAATAGTTAGGCTGACAGAAAAGATTTCAGAATAAGAGACACACATCCAAACTTTAATCGAGGACAGTAAGAATGGATGCGTCTTGCTCAGGGATTCCTGTACATTGTTCGCAGAAACCTGGCTAAAATCTGCTGATTACATTATTTTAAATGAGTCCACCCCCCAAGATTACTGTTATAAATACGAGCCACATCTAAAAGGCAAATGTGTAGATGTTGCTTCAATTTATAACAACATTTTCAGGATTTCTCAGAGGCTATGTTTCATGTATAACTCGTTTGAAGTAATGTTGCTCATTGTCGAAATCACACTCTAGATTTAATACTGTCACATGGAATTGATGTTGATAGTCTTGAAATTATGCAGCCGAGTGATAATATCTCAGATCATTATTTAGTTATGTGCAAACTTAATATAGCCAAAATTGTAAATTATACTTCTTGTTACAAGTATGGAAGAACCATCACTTCTACCACAAAAGACTGCTTTTAAAGTTATTTTCCTGATGTTTCTGAATTCCTTAGCATATCCTCAGAACTTGATGATGTAACCGAAACTATGGACTCTCTCTTTTCTAGCATTTTAAATACAGTTGCTCCTTTACACTTAAGGAAGGTTAAGGAAACCAGTCTGACACCATGGTATAATGAGCATACTCTCACCCTAAAGAGAGCAGCCCGAAAAATGGAGTGTAGCTGGAGGGAAACAAAACTAGAGGTATTTCGTATTGCTTGGCGGGAAAGTAACCTATCCTACAGAAAAGCATTCAAAACTGCTAGATCTGATTACTTTTATTCTCTTTTAGAAGAAAACAAACATAACAATTCATTCAATACAGTGGCTAAATTAACGAAAAATAAAGCCTCAACAAGTGTTGACATTTCCCAACCTAACAGCACTAATGACTTTATGAACTACTTTACTTCTAAAATCGATACAATTAGAGATACAATTGTAACCATTCAGCCGTCAGCTACAGTATCGCATCAGACAGTGCACTATAGACGCCCTGAGGAACAGTTCCACTCATTTTCTACTATAGGAGAGGAATAATTGTAAAAACTTGTTAAATCATCTAAACCAACAACATGTATGTTAGATCCTATGCCATCTAAGCTCATAAAAGAGGTGCTTCCAGAAGTCATAGATCCTCTTCTGACTATTATTAATTCCTCATTGTCATCTCCCCAAAACCTTCAAACTGATTAAGCCTCTCATCAAAAAAACACAACTTGACCCCAAAGAACTAGTTAATTATAGACCGATCTCGAATCTCCCTTTTCTGTCCAAGATACTAGAAAAGGTAGTATCCTCACAATTATATTCCTTCTTAGAGAAAAATGGTATCTGTGAGGATTTCCAGTCAGGATTTAGATTGTATCATAGTACTGAGACTACTCTCCTTAGGCCGGGTTCACACCGCAAGCTGCAGCAGAGCAGAACTTCATCCCATGCTTTTTCCTTCTCCTGCAAGTCTTTGTAAAGTACATTGCGTGGATCATAAAGAACTTGATATTTCTCAACTTCCACGGTTAGATGAGTGTCGTTCATTATTGTCTTTCCAGGTGCACTCTGAAGATCACCGCCTGTGACTTATGATTGTCAACACAACATCCATTCTTCTGCCAATATATAGGCCTATTTATACGAATACGATTACTACTAATAATAAATAAATCTCCAAGGCTAAACTAGCAATATAAATTATTTAAAGTTGTTTTTGTATTTTGGCAAAAAAGTTTATTTTTGGATAGAACTGTAAGTACTTTAACAGATTTTGTAAAAAAAAAAATATATATATATATAGAATAATAATTAAAATAAAAATTATAATAAAAAAATAGACAAATGTGATTTTAAATATCATATTTTTTTTTATGTAATTTGCTAACAACACAGTAGATATCATTAATGCAAATTTTGGGCAAAATTCCTTTTTCGTTTCAGTACATGTGTATTTTGGCATTGATATTGTCACTTTATCTTCTATACATATTTTTTTATATTAATTTTCTTTCCTAACATACTCCAGTTCTTGTTAAAACACCCTAGATGTGCTTTTTTGTGCATTTAGAGCACTTTTTGTATGAAATCATATTTATTTTGTCAATCAAATGTGTACTTTCACTTTAACCGAGTGTCAGCAGCGCAGCAAAAATAGACCCAGAGCCGAAACGATCGCGACACTGCTGCTTCTGCTCTGCTTCTGCTACGCTCTGCCGCATAGCCTCTGTGTGCGGTGTGAACGCTCTCATCTGTTAACATAGGCACCGAAAAAAATACGCGCTGCTTCTGCTCTGCTGCAGCTTGCGGTGTGAACCCGGCCTATTAGAGTTACAAATGACCTGCTCTTATCATCTGATCGTGGTTGTATCTCTCTGTTAGTGCTATTGGATCTTAGTGCTGTGTTTGACACAATTGACCACAACATTCTTTTGCATAGACTTGAACACTTTGTTGGCATCAGTGGAAGTGCATTAACATGGTTTAAATTGTACTTATATGACCGCCATCAATTCGTAGCAGTGAATGAAGAGGTATCATATCGATCACAAGTGCAGTATGGATTACCTCAAGGCTCAGTACTAGGGCCGCTACTCTTCATGCTTTATATGTTACCCTTGGGAGATATCATCAGGAAACATGGTGTTAGCTTTCACTGTTATGCTGATGATACTCAGCTCTATATTTCTTTGCGGCCCGGTGAAATGCACCAATTTGAATAAATAGTGGAATGCATAGTCGATATAAAAAACTGAATGACGAGTAATTTCTTACTGCTAAATTCTGAAAAAAACTGAGGGGTTAATTATAGGACCTAAAAACTCCACTTGTAATAACCTAGAACACTGTCTAAGACTTGATGGTGCTCTGTCAATTCTTCGTCATCAAATATGAACCGAGGTGTGCTATTTGATCGCAATCTTTCCTTAGAAAGCCACGTTTCTAGCATTTGTAAAACTGCATTTTTCAGTCTCAAAAATATATCTCAATTACGGCCTATGCTATCAATGTCAAATGCAGAAATGTTAATCCATGCATTTATGACCTCAAGGTTAGATTATTGTACTGCTTTATTGGGTGGTTGTTCTGCACGCTTAGTAAACAAACTACAGCTAGTCCAAAATGCAGCAGCAAGAGTTATTAAGAGTGACCAGAGGGTAACAACTCAAACTTGAGTTTAATTGCATTAAAGATGGCGCCGTTGTGGTTGGCATGCCGTCTATCGCTCAGCATAGTCCTGAGTTTGTTTGTTTTAAGCTCATTTATGAAGTGTTTAACACAGTGTGCTTCACCAGTTTTAACATATGACCGATGTACTCTTTTAAAGTTGGAAGAAATTTCATATAAACAACTCATCAGTTTTCATGGTGCTCCACCTCCCTTTCTGAAGTCAATTCCGGACTGTATACGCCGTTGGCCTTGCTCCCTGCCAGGCAGAAGACGAAAGAGATGACGTGGACGACGGGGTGGCTTAGCTGTTAAGCTAAAATGCTACCTGCGATTCCATCGGGAGTCGCGTTCTTCCCCGGGGAGCTTTATGAAGGTGCTACCCACGCTGGCGTTCCCTTGAGCCAGTGCATGGTTGGATTGTTCCCGTGTTTCCCACCTCGCTGGTGCTGCTCCCGGTTTTTCGTGCGCCTCGCCCTGCACGGGGAGGAGTGTGTCCGGGAATCTTCGGCTGCTGCCTAGGGCGAAACAAACTGCGGCCTCTCCTGAACTTCCAGCGCTGCTCAGAATGGCTTTGATTAATGCCAGGTCGGTAGTAAACAAGACTTTCATTATAAATGACTTTTTCTCTGCTCGCCACCTAAATTCACAGCGTACAACGGGACGAGGTGGTGGTCTGGCCTCTGTTTATAAAGACATTTTTTCCTGCCGTCCCGTAGTTTCAAAGGAATACCAAAGCTTTGAGCTACAGTTGTTTACTCTGGAGCTATGTGACCCTGTTCTGTTTGCACTGATTTATTGTCCCCCAAAACCTAATTCGAATTTTCTGAAAGATTTTGCTGACTTTTTGGGAGATTTCATTGCAAAATATGACAAAGTAATGATTGTTGGGGACTTTAATGTTCATGTCTGTTGTGCAGCTGATTCCTTAGCAAAGGAGTTTATCAATCTGCTAAATGCATTTGATCTGACGCTTCAGATCAATGTACCCACTCATCAGCATGGCCATACACTGGATTTAGTGCTAACTTACGGCTGCTCTCTGAATGAACTAGAGATGTTTACGGCTGCTCTCTGAATGAACTAGAGGTGTGTGAAAATGGTTTCTCTGACCACAAGACTATTATGTTTACATTTCCATCTTTTAACAAAACTGTTAAGCCGATGTATTCGGCTCGCCAGTCTCTGCTTATCACATCAGCTACCAGAGAAGCTTTTCGCTCAGCCTTTAGTGAAGGTTTGCTACAAAGTGACGCTCTAAACACCGATTCAAGTGCTGAAGAACTACTTCGCAGTTTTAACTCCACCTGTGTTCATGCTCTAGACCAAGTGGCACCTTTAAAGACTCATCTCCATAAACCGAAATCTGAGCCTTGGCTTAATGACACAACTCGCACTCTTAGGCGTATTTGCAGAAGATTTGAACGAAAATGGAGGAAGGACAGACTTCAGGTTACAATGCAAATGTTCAGAGACTCACTAACTCAATATCAGAAAGCAGTGAAAACGGCAAGATCAATTTATTTCACTGACATTATAAACGAGAACTGTCATAAACCGAAAACTCTGTTTAATGTTATAAATTCCACCATCAGCCCCTCCACTGGTCTTGATATAGAAGTGTCATTAGTTTCCTGTGAAGACTTTCTTTGTTTCTTTGTACAGAAGACACATGACTTAAGAATGGGGCTAAACCCAGTTTCATCTGACCCTTCAACTCTCTCTAGTTGTACTGCTGTTTTTAGTTGTTTTACTCCTGTTACAGATAACCATCTGATAGAAATAGTGGATCACCTGAAAGCATCTGGTTCCCCAACTGATGTAATGCCCCTCCCTTCTTTAAGCAAGTTATAGATGTGGTTGTTCCAAATCTTCTGTCTTTGATAAATCGCTGTTTACAAACAGGTGCTTTTCCAGAGTCGCTTAAACATGCAACTGTTCGCCCTCTGCTTAAAAAACAGGGTATGGATCCTACTATTCTGACAAATTTTAGGCCTATCTCTAATTTGTCTTTCATTTAAAAAATTATTGAGAAATCAGTTCTTGATCAAATACAATCTTTTATGGCTGAACATTTGATCTTTTGAGGTTTTCCAATCTGGGTTTCGAAAACATCAATCTACTGAGACTGCACTGCTGAAAGTTTCAAATGATATACTGTTAACATGTGACTCAGTTAACTATGCAGTTTTACACCTTCTAGATCTCACCGCTGCATTTGATACTGTCGATCACGCTGTACTTCTCGATCGACTGGAATATTGTGCCGGCATTACTGGCAGTGCCCTGCAGTGGTTTAGATCCTATCTGACAAATAGGACTGTAACGATATTCAAATCTCCATATTGATCGGGAAGAAGGAGGTGGGAACCTGCGCACAATCAAAACCCATTTTAATATTCAAAATAAACACAAAGCAGCGCGTCAGCCCCTCACGGCGACTGACGCGCACAAATAAAAAGCAAACATAAAATAATATCCCAGGCCTGGTCCTCTCTCGTCCTTCACGGTCGTCACTCCAGTTTTATATCCTTCCATCTCCTACGTGGGACTCAAGACCGGCGGTGGGGCGCAGGTGTAGCTCATCTCCAATCACTACACCTGGCCTCACTCCTCGTTCCCACGCCTCTCGGCCCCGCCCCACTCGCCACATACCCCCATCGCCCATCGCAGGCCGGGGGGTACCCTCGAGACTGCGCTCTACTCCCCCCCCTTCCCTCCGGGGGGGACCGCTCACGGGGACCTGCAGGAACCTGGGGGTAGGACAGACGAGGCGAGAGAAAAGGAGATGGAAGGAGGAGCGACAAGGACGAGAGAGGGGAGAGAGGAAAAAAAAAAAAAAAACCGGTTCCCAGACGCACCGCTGCTCGGCCCTCCACCAGCTGGGTGATCTCCTCCGCGGTGCCTGGCGGTGGCACTGGACGGCCCTCGGCGGACGGCGCGACACTCCTCCGCCGCCCGATGGACGGCGACGGCTCCTCCGGTTTTGGGCAGCCGGCAGGAGTCCCCCGTTCCCTGCCCCTCCGGATTCCTTCGTGGAGGCGGCAGGCTCCGGCCCCCTGGCGAACGGCGCCGACTCCTCCGCTCCCTCACGGACGGCAGCCGCCCCTCCATATCGTGGGCGGCCAGCAGCGAGCTCGCCCGTCCCCGGCAACTCGCTCCAGCCCACCGCCTCGAGCGTCCCTGGCGGCACATACCTCGCCAGCTCGAGGGCACCGCGGATTCACCACAGCGGCGAGGGATCTTCAGCAGCGCGTCCCTCCTTCTCCCGGGCTTTGGCACCACTGTAACGATATTCAAATCTCCATATTGATCGGGAAGAAGGAGGCGGGAACCTGCGCACAATCAAAACCCATTTTAATATTCAAAATAAACACAAAGCAGCGCGTCAGCCCCTCACGGCGACTGACGCGCACAAATAAAAAGCAAACATAAAATAATATCCCAGGCCTGGTCCTCTCTCGTCCTTCACGGTCGTCACTCCAGTTTTATATCCTTCCATCTCCTACGTGGGACTCAAGACCGGCGGTGGGGCGCAGGTGTAGCTCATCTCCAATCACTACACCTGGCCTCACTCCTCGTTCCCACGCCTCTCGGCCCCGCCCCACTCGCCACAAGGACCTTTTCAGTGAAGTTAGGAGATCGTACCTCAAGTAAAGCTGCGATAACCAGTGGAGTTCCTCAAGGATCAATTTTAGCTCCCTTTCTTTTCTCTCTCTATATGCTCCCTCTTGGCTCTATTTTCAGAAAGCATGGGCTATCGTTCCATTGCTATGCGGACGATACACAAGTTTATCTGCCTCTAAAACGGAATGCACTGGATGGACTGAATGCACTATTGCTTTGTTTGAGTGATGTAAAGAAATGGTTGTCTCTAAACTTTTTAAATTTCAATGAGAGCAAAACAGAATTGATTGTTTTTAAACCCTCTGTGTCTGTGACTTCTACAACTCCAAATTTGGGTGAGTTATCACCATATGTTAAGCAACATGTAAAAAATGTTGGTGTTGTATTTGATGAGCAAATGAAATTTGATAGACAGATTAATACTGTGGTTAAATCTTCCTTTTTCCAACTGCGGCTTCTTGCTAAAGTAAAACCTTTCCTATCTTTTAAAAACCTTGAAAAAGTGATACATCTAATCGTCATTACCTCCAGATTAGATTATTGTAACTCACTGTACGCTGGGATTAGTCAAACAGCTCTTTCTCGTTTACAGCTGGTTCAGAACGCAGCAGCAAGATTTCTGACCAGGTCTCGTAAGCGGGATCATATCACTCCAGTTTTACACTGGCTGCCTGTACGCTATAGAGTTGATTTTAAAATTGTATTAATCGTGTTTAAGTCACTACATGGTATGGCCCCTTTGTATATATCTGAACTTTTAATTGAACGCAGTGAAACAAGATCTCTCCGGTCATCAAACCAGAGACTATTGTTTACACCAAAGACGAGGCTGAAATCCAGGGGCGATCGTGCGTTTTCATCTATCGCCCCAAGACTTTGGAATGAGTTGCCCTCTTCCATTCGATTAGCTCCCTCTGTGTTCATTTTTAAGTCAAGATTAAAAACCTATCTGTTTGATAAAGCTTTTATTTCTGGCTGAAGCACTGTGTTTTACCATGATTTAATTTATAGTTTTTATTTCTTTTAAATTATTTTAAATGGTTGTGGTACTTTTTAATTTTTACATTTTAACTTTTACTTTTATCTTTACTGTGCAACTGTGGTGTGTGTTTTATGTAAAGCACATTGGTCAACCATGTGTTGTGGAAATGGTGCTATATAAATAAAATTGACATTGACATTGACATTATTATTAGAACCAGGAAGTATGAACATATCAGCCCGGTCCTGTCAACACTGCACTGGCTCCCTATCAAACATCATACAGATTTTAAAATATTGCTTATTACTTATAAAGCTTTGAATGGTTTAGCACCTCAGTATTTGAATGAGCTCCTGTTACATTATAATCCTCCACGTCCGCAACATTCTCAAAACTCAGTCAATTTGATAATACCTAGAATATCAAAATCAACTGTGGAACTCTGGAATAACCTACCTAACATTGTTCAGGAGGCAGACACACTCTTGCAGTTTAAATCTAGATTAAAGACCCATCCCTTTAACCTGGTTTACACATAACATACTAATATGCTTTTAATATCACAATCCGTTAAAGGATTTTTAGGCTGCATTTAACCCCTTACCAGTCCCCCCCCCCCCCCCATTTTTTGGCATGGAGACAGAAATGACATACCCAAAATAAAAAGGTTTCTGCTCATGATTCTTGGTGTCTAACAGGTTAACCCCTTACCAGTCCCTCCCATTTTTTGGCATGTAGACAGAAATGACATACCCAAAATAAAAAGGTTTCTGCTCATGATTCTTTCTGACTAGATACATTATCAACCTTTGTTCAGAAAGTTGACACTTCAAAGTTTACTGTTCAGGAATCAGAATCACTCAGACTGTTATGGTAATAGAGATATATAAGCTCAAACATAAAAACAAAAATATTAAAGGGGGGGTGAAATGCTATTTCATGCATACTGAGTTTTTTACACTGTTAAAGAGTTGGATTCCGATGCTAAACATGGACAAAGTTTCAAAAATTAAGTTGTACGTTTGAAGGAGTATTTTTGTTCCAAAAAAACCTCTTCCGGTTTGTCACAAGTTTCGGAAAGTTTTTTTCGAGTATGGGTCTTTGTGACGTTAGATGGAGCAGAATTTCCTTATATGGGTCCTGAGGCACTTCTGCCGGAAGAGCGCGCGCTCCCGTATAGCAGAGCACTGAGAGAGGCTGAGCACAGCCTGATCAGAGCGAGAGTGTCGCGAAATGTCACAAAAGGAGTGTGTTTTTGGTTACCAGGGCAAGACAAATCCTGCACAGATTACCAAAAGAGAAACGCCATTAAGGGACCAGTGGATGGAGTTTATTTTTACAGAGCATCAATGGAGTTGTGCAAGTGTTTTTGTTTGTTCCCTGCATTTCGGATTGCACATTGTTTATTTCTTAAGGATAATGCAGTCCCAACGGAAAGGGTCACGATCGTGTGTTGGAACCACATGCGGTGAGTAAAACTGCTTCAAATATCTCTGTGTTGTTAACTTAGCTATCGGTGCTTAAGCACATCAAGTAAACGACATGCGGTGTTGTCATCAAAATTCACTTTCCACATGTACAGCTTAAAAAAAAAAAAAAAAAAAAAAAAAAAAGACGACATAAAGTGGAACTTAGTCATTTTCCAAAACCGCTAAGCAAATATATACAGTTTCAGTACATACCACATAGAGAAGCCTTTGCTGATGCTGCTCTTGTTAAATTTCAGCCTCTGGATCTGTGTCACAGCTTCCACATGCTCTCAACTCAAAAGCAACTGGCGCTCGTGATTCTTTAGCTCCGCCCACACATCACGCCTCTAGGCGCTCGTGTTTTTCCGGGAAAAATCGGTGCAGACTATCTTTCTCTTATAAATATGATAAAAATAAAGACTTTTTGGAGTTATGAAGGATGCAGTACTACTCTATAGGTACTCAAGATTAACAGGATATTGAGTGAAAACGAGCATTTCACCCCCCCTTTAAAAACATGTGTTTTAAATGTATTTTAAAAAATGTTGATGTAGGATATGAGTTAAGAAACAGTGGAGCTAAAGTCACAAGTTTACCAAAGCTTCATATGAAAATTTCATAATGTAATCTGTAAAACTGTGAATTTTATGAAATATTTTCTAAGGCCATGCCATGTGTGTTTTTAGAGAAGGTCAATCTGATCGATTTATGGCACTTGTCATCACTGTAAGATTTCACATGTAAACACTCATGTGTGCTTTGTGTTTCTGTCTCTGAAAACTCCCCCATTCGTGATTCCATTGTTCTCACCAAGCGAGTCTTTCACACCTCTGCCAGGTTTGACACATTATCCGCATTATTCTTTTATCATTATTCTTTTGCTTTTATTTCACCTTTATTAGCCTTTGTAACAAAGTTTGTTGTGGTATTTCAAGCTTTACAATCCACTAAAATGCAATCTCACTTCAGTCTCAGTCAGTGGCGGCTCCAGACAATTTTGATTGGGGGGGCAATGGGGGGGTCCTGGTCTTTTCAAGGGGGGTCTCATGAAAACCAACAAAAAATACAGTGGACATGGCTAATAACTGCATATTTCTGCTACTAAACAACAAAAACACCTTTGCAATGTAAACAAATGACAGGCTACATTTGTTATTCATATCCTTCACACTGCACTTTCATGTCAGGTATATTATGCATTTTTATTGACATTGATATTTTTACATTTATTTCCAGATAGATATTATTGAGTTTACAGGCTAAAGTGGTCTTGCTGTTGTAAACACTGTTGCTATTGTAGAAAAAATATTTGCATCACATTTAAAATCTGAATTGTTTTTATTTTTATAATGATAATTCAGAGAATGAGAAAATCTGAATAAGCCTTACCAGTGTTGTGATTATTTTTACGTGTTAAAAATAAATAAGTACTGTAATATAATAAAAGTTTATTCAAATAACAAAAAGACCAGACCCCTCGATGCCTGTGAAACTTTTCTCCCTCAAACAGCACGCTAGTGTTACTTCTACACTACAGGCTACACACAGCAATATAAACAACGTATCTGCATGTTCTCACATCACATCGTTCTTGTAAAATAATAAGTAAATAAACACCAAAATCACTTCGCTGAGAATGAAACACCACTTACCAGCTGCCACGATGTTGAAAATATCCTCTAGCAATTAAAAAATGTGCGTGCAGCATGAGGAAACTTCCCGGTTGGATGAGGTCGTAGTCAGGTGAACGGTCATCATGTTGGTCATTTTATTTATGGCTAAATTATTATTAATAAATTGTACTAATATTATGATTGTGCGTGGGCAGGCATTCACAAAAGTTTATGTTATTACGAAAAAAAAATGAGGAAATTTTGCTTTGACAAAAGGGCACTTAAGGGGCAAAGGAGCAGGTGCTCAAGTGAACCGGTTCTTTCGGACAATTCGATCAAATAAACCAGCTGAAAAAAAAAAATGGTTCACCGGTTCAGATGCGCTCTGTGTCAGTCTGCTTCGCGCTGAATCACGCATGCGCAGTTATCATCAGCTCATCGGTTCTCGAATCGGACGCGTCCGACAGAAACGGTTCTCGGTTCAGTGTATGAATAAATGTCGAAATAATTATTATTTATTATTGTTCTGCGTAGTTTGAAGAGAAACATTTTGGATCTTTATCCCGAATATATATATTTTTTAATCAGGAAGAGGCTGGGGGGTCAAATGGGGGGTCAAGGCATTTTTTGGCAGGGTCTTGAGACCCCCCAAGACCCCCCCTGGTGCCGCCGGTGGTCTCAGTATGCATTTAGCCCTTATTTATCAAAAGTCTTACTATAAAAATAGAACAAAACATTTTCTTACGACCTTATGTGAATTTTTGAGACAAAAATGCATTATGAAGAAGAAAAGCACCTGCTATTAGTAGCATTGGAGCTAACGTTAACATCAAGCTACATCAGTAAATTAATGAAATTATTAGTACACTTTTACTCAAAACTCACTTTAAACCCCGATCGAGTGTTTATAATAACTTCCTTTTGCGATCACGGGTGGAATTTGGTCATTTACTGTTGTAAAAATATGTTATTTATAGCCTTTTACATCGCTGCACAAGTTAGCATTTCCGATGTACATTTTCGATTTTTTTTATAAAAACACCCCAGATCTCAAGAAAATCTCATACCAAGTTTTACTATCGTAATCGCGGGTTTATTATTCGAATATTTCGTGTGTACAGAGGTGTTTCAACGTTATGGTAAGATATGAACCAGGAAGTGTACAGGAAGCATGTGACATGATGTGGCGGTGTCCGGTTATGACACTCTAAAGATTGACAAGGCGAAGGACCTATCAGAGTCCGTCTGACACACAGCACGAGTACACGAGACGGCACACACACACTTACACACAGATCGCTAGGAGAGGCTATTTATCATCGGATCGCGTAAATCAGAGGAAAATGAATAGAAATTACGATTCTGTCTGAAGAAATATGAAGTAAACATCAGTAAATATATCCATATATCTCCACAGATATGCATCTTTTGTCTATAAATCCTTATTGACGCTGTTCAATGAGTCTATGTGAACACAAATAAACCGCTCTTGACGTGACTGAATATGAGTGAGTGGTGAATTTCTATTCAAAATGTGGCATAATATGGATTTATTATTTTGCACTACTGACATAAATCACTAAATATCTGTCACTACAACAATGTTTTATCAAAATATTGGTCAAATATCGAAGCTGGAGTCTTTAAACTTTCAATTGATGCACAGTTTGTCCAGATCAAGTAAGAGAGTGAGGTTTAATGTGCTGTGAAAGTGAAACAATAATAAACTGGGGCCATCACCGATCCTTGAATGCAAAGGGGGTTAATTACCCACCATATTCCTACCTAAAATTAACATTTGCACTGGTCAAAATATTTAGCATTGCCTTTTGTGCTTAACTTGAACAAGAAAAAAAATATTTGTCCTGAAATATGAATTACACGTCATTGATGCATTAAATTTACATTTCTTATGTTTACAGAATGTTACAACATTTATTTTATGTTTTAAAACAAATTATAAATAAACTATTTTTATTTCTTAAAAACTGTTGCTTCAATTAATGTTTTTCAAGATAGAACCTTATAATTCCAAGCGGAAAATGAAATTTTAGAATTAAGTTTTATCTGCATTTGACCTATTCCAAAAATCCCCATTTACAAATTTGAGAGGATTTTGATTTAATTCCTCTAATCATTTTTGCTATATGGAATGAAGCTTTGAAGCTCAATACCTCAAAAACTGCTCAGAAGGCAGACAGAACCTTAATTCTAAGGGGGCAATTTGTCAGGACCTACTCATTGTCATAATTTTACTGGAGAATAGTTTGAGAAGGGTATGGACCTTTCAAAAGCTTTTGCTGCAAGCTTGGACACTGTGAGATCCAGATACTTTTTCTCTTGGGTCATCTGATTAAATGGATAGCGCTTCATCTGGTGAAAGTAAGGATGTGGATGTGGTTGGTGATGAAAGAGAGATGAAAGTGTGAGAAATGAATCTTCCCAACTTAGCTCCACTTCTGCATACAGGGAAATGTTAGAGGTAATAACACTTGCTACTAAGAGGCTCCATTTAGTGTGGTCACATGAAAGGCAGAAGCCTGCCGCGGCAGATTTGACAAGCGCTTCCTGTCCGGTCATCAACCCCACACGTCTCCCCTTTTTTCCTAACCTCCACATGGAGTTAGTGGGATCGTGGGACACGCCATATTAAAATACATTTTTACTCGGTCAAAAAATGAGCAGCACATCACAGTGGTTTATATGGTCATTGTTGCAAAATTATGACCATAACGACATAATGACTATACGGACTGTAATGGTGTTTTAAATGTGCTTTTGATGATGTTGACTTGACGTTTACAATTCAAACATGTTCAGGTATAAGCAATGAAGAGCAAAGTTTGTGCTAGGAAACCATGTTTAAATAATGAGAAATGCTGGTCAATAAACGTGTGCTGATAAAACAAAATCATTGTGTATGGTTTTTTGTGTTACTTTATGATGTTTTGAGTTTTAAGATTTATTTTCCTTTCTTTCTCTGAAATAATGTTTCTATATAATTGCAACCAAATCATCTATTGCCCTTGAAGGTTTGCGGTGTATTTCCTTGTGAAAATTGTGATGAAATATCATAATTTCATCAGTGGTTTGTTGCAACCTCTGTTTAACCCCGGTAAGGCCAGTATGGATTAGGATTAACAACCAGGTTGCTCAACTGTTTAAAAAAAGAAAAAAAGAAAGTGAATGTATTTCATGGCAAAGCTGAACTGGTTGTAATCGTTTCTTGGCACAAACCTGAATGAGTGAAGCAAGCCAGCCATCTTTTATACCCGGATATCCGAGGAGTGACTGGGCATATAAATTTAACTCGTCAAATTTCACTTGCCTTTTCTGAATGTGTCAGAGGTGTTTTCTGGTAGACTTTGTGGATCTGTGCACACTTTGTAAACCAGAGCATGTACACGGAGCAGAACAGCGTGATTTTGCTGCTTTTTTGGAGCAGATTTTGCTGCAGATTCTTGAAAGTCATCATGCATCATGGTCATCAGCATCATGGTTTTCTCTTGCTCCAAGAGCGTGCCACTACAGCTCCATCACAAGCACAACTCATGTTAATGGCACAAACACAATCATGTGTTAAGCAAAGTTAAACACCACTGACAGAAAAAAAGATTTTCAGAAAAATGTTTGACATGTAAGTACTGTGGCAAAACAGGCTGATATCTGATTAGTGAGAGTACTCACACCATTAGCCAAAACTGACAGATAGTTTACAATATAAACTGGGAAACCTGGGGATGATCCTGCCAGCCATTGCAGAAACACACAAAATGATGGCTGGTGTCTCCAGTCCACTGGAAATGCTGCATTTGCAAAAACTAGCTAAGAACTCATTATAAAAGGATTTATAAAAATGTTTCCTACCTTTTATGTTACAACTGCAACACATTCATAATAATATGTACAAAATACCTTCAAATTAAAGTATATTAAATTAATTAATCTCCCTGTGGTCTTGTTTGGTATGGCAGGTTGACGGTGCTCTGTTCGATTCAATGTCACTGGCGACACTTAAGGATCACCTCTCATCATCCTGATCGGAAAGTCTCTTTCCGAACAGTCGCACACATTCCAGGTGTAACAGAAATGAGTCGAACCAGACAAATTAAAGAGTCTATCAAAGCTGTGCATTGAAACACGAGCTGAAGTCATAAATCAGTTCTGGTGCCACAAGAACCAAGCAAGATGACCAACCAACTTGTTCACACAACAGCTTTCAACATGAACACCACTAGAGCAATTATTTACAATTTCAATTCGAAGAAGAGATTGTCAAATTTGTTGTTCGTAATTGAAATGCAACCCATCACATGAAAACCCATGAGAGTACTGCACAAGTCCCATTGACTCCCCCCCCCCCCACCTAGCAGAACCAGACTGAAATTCCTAAGGGGAAAGGGCTTTAAACCTCTGTCTTCACAGAACATCCCTTTGCCAGGGAATGGCAAAGAAACTGCTTTTTGTACATATATATGGACCAGAATGAACTCAAAAAGACTTATAAATGAATCGTTCCATTGCTTAACTCCATATTCATTTACGTGTAACCCACACATTTGACTATCATGTATAATCACTTATTGTGTATGTCTTTTGATAACTATAGGATACATAGTCATGTCTAGTATTGATATAATCAAATTTTCTTGCTTGATATTGTCCTGACAATCATTTATTTGTAAAATATATCATAATCATGTTATAGGAATCATGTCCAAAATTAGACCCTGCAAGGCAGAAACCACATGCTTGGTAAGATAAACAAATGATTTATGATACCCCCGAGCCAAGACCATATCTGATTGGTCAAGACAACATTTGAGGTGTGGCCAACAGGCAAGTTTAAATACTTTGGACACCATGAAATTTCGCTTTTAGTCCCTAGCTGCTGCTATTAGCCATGTCGGCTTTTAGTTCTAGTATTGCTTGTGCTATCAGTCATGCCTTGCTCTTAGCTTTTAGCTTGTAGCTTTGCTACCTAGCTTTAAGCTTCTAGCCATGCGGTTAGTCATCATTGTTCTTTGAGCGCGATTCCAGCGTGCCTGCCTGCTGCTACTATGCCACGATGAGAAGGAACACAACCTAGTCTCGTCAAACTTTATTTCTTTTCTTTTCCGTTTGAGAGTTTCGTGTTCTGAGTTAAGTTTTGTAACGTCGAGTCTCCGACGCTTGACCTCGGGTGCCCGTTCAACTCCAACCAGCGCACACGACTCTGCACTTTCAGCCAACGCCCAACAACCACGGGCTTCCCAAGACGTCACTTCAGCCACTACTGAACTTCCAGCCAATCAGCGACACCGGGATACCCCTTTCAACGGGAGTCCCTTTCACAGGAAACTAAGGCAACGTATCCCCAGATATTTGTTGTGCTGGTGCATCTAATATAATTTTAACCCCATTTAGGAACTCAATGCGAGGACTAATTACGTGATTGATGGTTGTTCATGTCTATGCAATTTAACGTATTGCTGTAAACTTGGGATTTCACATTTCCATTCTCTTAAACTCATCTTTCCCTAACTTTCGATCTTCCTGCAACTTGTGTGAATGTGTGAGTGCGTGCGTTTATGTGTTAGAGTAGTTTATATGTCTTAAATTTATCTAATAAAGCCTTATTCATATTGAAAAGAGAAGTATCTTGTGTTTTGTGCTTACAAGGTAATGTCTTAAACTGCCGATCTTGTTACTGTGCTAATTGATAGTGTTTCACTATAGTTTGGATATTAATATCCAGCGCAGATTTGATGTTAAATGGCTTGTTCAGTGAATCGCAGGGCGTCTCAGTGATCAGCCGTGAAACAGTGATTCTGTTCAAATTCCCTTTAAAATCTTAAATGATTCCCTTTGAGCTAAATTGACCTGTTTCCCTTACACAGGCCACGAGTGTCTACTCCCAGGCTCATCTTGGGAGGATTCGGAGCTGTTCCCGGTCTCCACCCTCTCCGTCAGTGGGATCCTTGGGCCCAGATTGCCATCATCGTCTGCCTGGTATTGTTACTGATTTCTGGATATTCCTTGCCGTTTCTGATTGCTGCTTGTCTGACCACAAATACTGCAATCGGATCCAAACATCTCTGACTCCACGTGACGGTATGTATTACAGATTGATGTATGTATTAACAGGTTTTCGCCATGAACTATAGCCACATATGCTGGTATGTCTTAAAAAGTAAATAAATAAACAATCAGCAATATGGCTACATACAGGGCTGTTCCCACCATGGCCCACCGGGGCCTTTTCTGTGGTCTAACTCTCAGTATGGTCTATAATGGCCTCTATCCAGCCTATCATGGCTCTATCACTATCCAGTCTATCTTGGCCTCTATCAATACCTGGCCTATCGGGGCCTCAATCACTGCCAAAAAATTACAATTAAACTGACTATCATAGCCTCTATCACTGTCTGGCCTATTGTGGCCTCTTTCACTGTCTGGCCTATCGTGACCCATCTCCTCTACTCTAAATCTATAGCTACTTCTAAATTCCAGATGCCCTTTCACCATCCCCTAAGACTTTAACCTGAGGCCAAAGTCATTTTAAGACAAGTCATGCCACTCAGCGGTCATCTTTGAATACGCCTCTTGGGCACTCCTATCTCTTTTTAATGGTGAAACATTAAATTCGCCAAAATTATTCACTAAGCTTATGATTAAATTTCATAACTGAAATCACCTTATATATTAGATAAAAACTGTGTCATAATGTTGTAACTTCTGCTCAAATAGCGTTATTAAAAACCGAAGTTAACACCAACACCACAACGGCGGCATTCCAGGCGGATGAGCCCGCAGATGACTACAGCACCATCACAGCAGCACCTTAGTTGGATGAGCCCACAACTAACAACAGCACCACTTGCTTATTCAGGCTAGATCAGTCAGTGGACATGTGCAGTCCTAAGCGCATGTCTAAGACCGCTGACTGTTTCTAAAGCAACCGGTATGCTTCTAATGGCAGTTGCAGTGATGTGCTGACTTACTGATCGGCTCTTTCATTCAGAAGGTGGGGCTTCCTGTGATTGAGTGACCATATTGGCAAGTGCATATTCTATAGTGTTTGTTCACACAGACCAGCCGGTATCCTTCAACCTGCAATTCTATTTCCTTCTTTCTATCCATTCTCCCTCTCCCTCCCTCCCTCCCTCCCTCCATCTCTGCATCTTGCAACACACATCACTCACAAACATCCTTTCATACCAACATCCATTCTTCCCCTTTCCTTCAGCCATTTATAGCAATACGGCCTTCACATCTCTAATAATTCTCAACAGCTATTTGGTTTTAAGAGGTTTTAATGCATTTGCTATACTTGTATTTTAATCGTTGCCATGGAAATAACATAAGATGTTGATTTGGCATTACATTAAAATATATAACTCAATAGCCTCTTATTCTCCCCTCTCTATACCCCCCGCTAGCACGTTCTTCCTACTTCCCTCTACCTCCTCCCCCTCCTATATCCTCTCATCCCCGACCCCCCACTCACAAACATCCTTTCATCCCAACATCCATTCTTCCACCATTCATTCATCTCTCCCCACTTCCCTCTACCTCCTCTCCCCTTCCAATAAACTTTCATCCTCGACCCCCCCCCCACTCAAAGACATCCTTTCATCCTAGCATCCATTCTTCCACCTTTAATTCAGACATTTTCAGGGCTGCCTCTCGTCTAACTGCAGGCTCCTTCACACCTGCGCGTTCAGTGACGGAGCTCATGCGAGAAACCCTACAACACCAGCAGACTGACTTGCAAAGCACCTCCGTACTCTTATCAGGAACCTGATATAGTTGACAGGCCACAAGCAGAAGAGGCTGAATTAATTCAAATTATCTTCTCTCCACGACACTCACATTCCAACAATTAACCATATCATCACAACTCCAGAATACTCATTCACTTAGCAAGCCATGGAGCTTGTCTCGCCAAAGTCGATACCACTGGTAGATGGTCATTTGTCTCGTGTATATTCATGAATAGCTATATCATATAATTAAACAAATTACATTTTGCTTGTTTAACTGAAATATATAATTTTCAGTAAAAAAATAATAATTAATAAAAGTTACATAATTAAGTATTGGTAAGTATTTATCATAATTATTGTGCATAAGTGTTGGGGTGAGCTAGCAATGCAATACATTCTGGTGTAATCTTAATTTTTAAGTTGTAGTATTCAAGGAGCTGCCGATGTCTCTTTTGTGTAGACACTGCAAATATTGCTAACGCTGAGAAAAAAATGCACTAGTTATGCTGCCTTCATGTGCTATCAGAAATGTTCTATTTCCCACTTCATTACGAGCTTTTCTCGTCTCTGAACTCTTCATGATAAAACTCAAAATCTAAATTATTTTATTTGATATTTAAAGAGAATGGTTTGCATTAGATACATCTGTAGCTTTAATGAAATTGCTTTAATTGAAATTAAGCTGTTCTTACAAGCTAAACTGTATGTAGTTTTATGGAAACAATTTGAATAATTATACAAACTGTCCCATTCTGAAGTACTGCATATTACAGCTCTACCATTTACAAATGTTTATTGTACAAACTGTAAAATATATAGAAGCTCTAATAGATTTCAGATATTAAAAAAATAATCATTTAATTCAGTGATACTTATATAGCTGGAAGCAGTGATTACCAGGGTTCAAGCAGCCCTGGGGCGAACCTTGGTGATGTTGTTGACAGTGTGAGTGCTACCATCCCTCAAAGTTTCAAGTCTCCATGGGCCTGTTTATACCTGGTCACTTCATGCATTTTTTTTTGATGGGATAGCTATCCGATCGTGAAAAGACCTGGTGTAAATGCCCTCCAAAACGCATTTGAGACGGATATAAATCCGATTGCTAAAACCACTACAGGAGGAGGTCTGGGTTGGCGGACCTGATCAACGGTGACCTGACTAGGTTCTGTGAAATCAACGGGGACCTGATCAACGGTGACCTGACTTGACTCTGGAAAGTCGACGGTGACTTGCCCTGGCTCTGGAGGCTCATCGGTGACTAGCCCTGGCTCTGGAGGGTCCACGAACACCTGACTCGACTCTGGAGGGTCCACGAACACCTGCCTCGACTCTGGAGGGTCCACGGGCACCTGCCTCGACTCTGGAGGGTCCACGGGCACCTGCCTCGACTCTGGAGGGTCCACGGGCACCTGCCTCGACCCTGGAGGGTCCACTGGGCACCTGACTCGACCCTGGAGGGTCCACTGGGCACCTGACTCGACCCTGGAGGGTCCACTGGGCACCTGACTCGACCCTGGAGGGTCCACTGGGCACCTGACTTGACTTTGGACTGCCTGTAGAGGCGTTAGACGCCTCGGCTTCGGGCACCTCCTCTGGAACGGCCTCGGGCACCGCCTCGGGAATGATCTCCGGGCTTTGAGGAACGGTAGACACCCGTCTCCTCCTCTTCCGCCCCCTATGGTGGCGAGTCGGTGGCACCTTGTCTAGAGGCTCAGGTGTTGAGTCGGCCATCTTGTGCTGTGGCGCTGGGCTGGCGGTCATCTTGTGCTGTGGCGCTGGGCTGGCGGCCATCTTGTGCTGTGACGCTGGGCTGGCGGCCATCTTGTGCTGTGGCTCTGAGCTGGCAGCAATCTTGTGCTGTGGCGCTGGGCTGGCGGCCATATGGTGCAGCGGCACTGGGCTGGCGGCCATATGGTGCACCGGCGCTGGGCTGGCGGCCATATGGTGCAGCGGTTTTGGGGCTTTAAAGTCCTCTGCCTCTCCCAAAGGGAAAGGAGAACCACATAACAAGAGCGAAAAGTCCATTATATCCCTTAAGCTGCAATTAAACTCCCCTCTAGGTAACCATGATTTTACTGGTTCATTGAGTCCAAAACGGAATAAATCCTTAAACAAGACTTCATCGCCTAGAGGAACTCACAAGGAAAACGCTAGGAAATGTCAGACTGGCTAAACAAGACTTTGCAGTGAGTGAGAGTGAGTGTGCTGCTTATATGTGTGTGTAAATGAGGTGCAGGTGTGGCAAGGAAATTGGCTGATGAATGATGTGCAGGTGTGGCAGGGTGATTGTGATGCAGTGACCTATGGGTAATGTAGTTTGGGTGTGGTGCAACAGTATGAGAGGTGCTAGTGTCCAAGTGACATCTAGTGGTTGATGGGTGGAATGGTCCTGAGTGGAGTGCCCTCTACTGAAGCTCATGGGCACTCCATCTAATGATCGTGACAATACCATTGCTTCTCCACTCTGCAAACAAAGAACCACCAATAGATGG
The DNA here is from genome assembly GCF_003368295.1 of Carassius auratus. Classification (NCBI taxonomy): domain Eukaryota; kingdom Metazoa; phylum Chordata; class Actinopteri; order Cypriniformes; family Cyprinidae; genus Carassius; species Carassius auratus. The sequence continues at coordinate 624,690 of NW_020523788.1, read as the reverse complement.
TGGCAGATCGGGATTTAAGGATAAGGGGGAAAGCCTGGAGATTTTACCAAAATTCCCACAGAACTTGTTTGTGTCATGCCAAGCCCGAAGAGTGTTGTAAACTATATACGTTTTTGTTATTTGATGTAGTGCATTTATGTTGTTAATGAATGGTAGCAAGGTTGTATAAATAGGAGTACAAAGTTCTTCTTCTATGTCTATCCAGACTGCATTATTATGTCTTTGCACCCAGCTAATAATGTTCTTTGTCTGGGTGGCCCAATAGTACATCTGTAAGTCTGGTATTGCCAGTCCCCCTTTCTCTCTGGATTTTGTTAGTTTAAAAGCTATTCTTGGTGATGAATTTTTCCAGATGAAAGAGGTTAACATTTTGTTTACAGATTTAAAGAAAGTTTTATCCAAGTAACAGGGCAGTGACTGAAATAAATAACTAAAACGGGACAGAAAATTAATTTTAATTACATTAGTTCGTCCGAGAAATGAGATGGGGAGCAATTTCCAATGTTCTAATTCTCCTTTAATCTTTTTAAGCAGTAGAATGTAGTTTATGAGGTAGAGGTCCTTAAGTTTTAGAGCCACATTCACCCAAAGATATTTAACCCCTTTACGTGCGAACATCGCCGACGGCCCCAGTTTATTATTGTTCCACTTTCACAGCACATTAAACATCACTGTCTTACTTCATCTGGACAAACTGTGCATCAATTGAAAGTTTAAAGACTCTAGTTTCGATATTTGACCAATATTTTGATAAAACATTGTTGCAGTGACAGATATTTAGTGATTTATGTCAGAAGTGCAAAATAATAAATCCGTATTATGCCACATTTTGAATAGAAATTAATCACTCACTCATATTCAGTCAGGTCAGCAGCGGTTTATTTGTGTTCACATAGACTCACTGAACAGCGTCAATAAGGATTTATAGACTAAAGATGCATATCTGCGGAGATATATGGATATATTTACTGATGTTTACTTCATATTTCTTCAGACAGAATCGTCATTTCTATTCATTTTCCACGGATTTACGCGATCTGATGATAAACAGCCTCTCCCAGCGATCTGTGTGTGCGTGCAGTAGTCACAGCTCGTGCGGTGTGTGGAAGGGATAACCGCAGGTAGACTGGTGAGTGGTCTGATATAAGAATGGGCCCTATATCCAGTGGTGGACAGTAACGAAGTAGCTTTACTTCGTTACTGTACTTAAGTACATTTTTCAAGTATCTGTACTTTACTGGAGTAGTTTTATTTTGAGTAACTTTTACTTTTACTTCAATACATTCCAAAGCATAAGATCGTACTTTTAACTTCACTGCATTTCATAAAACATATCGTTACTCCCTATAATATATCACGTGCTCCGACACTCAGAAGCAGTGTCTGATTCATCATGAACGAACTGAGTCTTTTCAAAATAAACTTTTAAATCGGATCGCAAATCGCACCAAACGATTTGTTTACGAATTAGAATGATCCGATTGCAGCTGTTCTGGAGTCGACCACTCAATGATTCAAATGAACCGTTTAGTGCGAGTCTACAGAAGTAAGAACTGGGAGATCTTGTCAGCGCACGTCCATCTGTTGTTGCTAAAAGTAAGTTATTAATGTAGTGATTAATTGTAACTGAAAATCATATTTAGGTCAAAATTGTCAGTTGTTTGGGAATATAAATCTGCTGTAAAGAGTGATCTGTTTAAGCCCACTGAAATGCTCGAGTGCAGACGATGCAGACACATCAATCAGCGTCTCTGTGTTTTAGGTAAAAAAAAAAAAAAAAACATTAAACTAACACAGATTAAATAAAATAACTTATGCATGTTCAAATTCCCCGCTGCCGTAATATCAACAGTTATATTAAAATGCTACCATGTCTTACGTGATGTCTGTTTTTATATTGTTTATCAACAGTAACGTTATATTGTTTGGATTAACTAGACGAGTAGACAGACATGAATGTTTATTCATAACCGTACTGAAAATAAGTAAATATTGTTAGCTGATGCTAACTGTCTAGCTAACAAGCTTGCTGGTGCTCACTTGAGGTAATTTTTATAAAGAATGTCCAAATATATTTATTCAACCACCTATATATATATATATATATATATATATATATATATATATATATATATAGATTACATCTAGGGACAAAAGTAAGGATGTGATGTTCAGAACATGGTAACTACAGTAATTATCAAAGCGGGAAGAGATGCACCCCGTTTGGCCAGGTTTTTTTTTAAACCACAGACAAGATTTGAGAAGGAAAAAATCATTATGAAAATATAATTATATTTTCCTTAAAATGTTCTTCCTAACTTCAGGCCTTATTATCATATGTCACATATAACTGTGATGTTCTGTAAAACAACAAACTTTAAAATACTTTTTTCTTACTGGTGAAAATCAGATGGTCAACTCTGCTTTCTCTCAGGTACATCACAGTGTAAGCTTCACAGTGAACATAACTCTCGTCTACATAGTCCATATCAACTACAAAAATATATCTCCACTCCATATGGTTATTTTGGAAAAAATCCCAGGTATTTTGAGCAGTAGGATTAGAAAAAAAATATGTGCTAATATAAAATTAAATTAAGTAGCCTATATAAAATTGCAAACATCTATCTTTCAGTACTTTTTTACTTTCACTTGAGTAAAATTGAAAAAGGAGTACTTTTACTTTTACTGGAGTAATATTTTACTATGCGTATCTGTACCTTTACTCAAGTACTTGATTTGTGTACTTCGTCCACCACTGTCTATATCACATGAAACTATAGATGAGAGATGATCTTGGGGTAAAAAAAATAAATCTAATTGGGAGTATGATTTGTGTCTATCCGAATAGAAAGTGTAATCTTTCCTTATGGGATTAAGTTCTCTCCAAACATCGACCAGGCCTACATCAGCCATGGCTAATCTCAGTCTTAGAAGCGTTGGGGTTAGACAGTGTGGTTGAAGATTTGTCTAAGTTACTATCCATATGACAATTAAAATCTCCAGCAACTATTCCAAAGTCTGTATTATATTGATTAAATAGGCTGATTATATCCATCATGAATTTAGGGTTATCTTCGTTTGGTGCGTATATGTTCAACAATGTCAGTTCTTGTCCATATAGCATCCCCTTTATTAGTATTTGTCTGCCACCGAAATCGCTATATTGCTCCTTAAATAAGAAAGGTATTCTTTTATGAATAAGTATTGCAGTTCCCCTTTTATTGCTAGTAAAGCTAGAAAAATAAACTTCCCCAACCCAATCTCTCTTGAGTTTTTTGTGCTCTTCAATGGACAAATGCGTTTCCTGAAGGAAAGCTATGTCTACTTTTTCTTTTTTTAAGAATGTAAGAACTCTTACAGTGTTGTGTTGGGTGGCCAAGGCCTCTGACATTAAACGTTATTACATTAAGTGTACTAGACATACAGAGTTTTGCCTGCTACATTGGTTTCGTGTGACCATGATAGAGTTGAAGTAAAAGAAAGAACAATATAAGACCAACAAACTAATAATAGTAAAAAATATAACATGGGTAGAGCATGAGGGGCCCCCTCTACCCACTCCTTCCACGCCTCCCCAAAACCCTAGCCTAGTCCCCAAACGACAAGGCAACCCCATTGAAACACGTAACACCCTCAAGTGACCAGCAAGTAACTGCTAACTGTCAACAGCGCACATCTGTTTAGAAAAGGCGGCATCTCTGTGCAGGAAAACAGCAAGATAAGAGTTAAACCTTAAATTTCTTAGCTGGTACTTCGCTCCACTTAACAGCAAGCATGCAGGTAATAAAAAACAAAACAAAAAAAACCACCTTTTATATTTGCCCAAATAAACAATTTAATAGCATGAACAAAGATATATGTATAATTATTGTTCTCAAGTGCATTATATATATATATATATATATATATATATATATATATATATATATATACACACACACACACACACACACACACACACATATATAATGCTCAGCCTTGCTCTCTACTACATACCATGCTAGAAAGGTATCAAATATATCCAAAATAAAGTGATAGTCATATAAAAAGGCTGCTAATATTCACGGAAAATAAATCAATAAAATAAAGATAAAGCAAGAGTCTGTTTTATAGTAGCCTGTGTGTGCCTGCTGCGGATTGTTCATATTTCCCACCGATGTAGAGCCCAACGTTACCTGGCTTAACTGGCCACCATCAGGCCCAAAGGTGAGCCTGATTTCTGCACAAAAATGTATGTACACATCCCTCTTCGGGTATATAAAACGATTCAGTTCAAACCTGGTAAATTTAGGCTATTTTACGGTGAAATTCCTTAGCCTCTTGTGGGGAGGAAAACATCTGAATCTTCCCGTTGTGTAGCACTCTCAGTTCACATGGTTGGAGGTGAAATCCTCGGAAGGTCCCCATGTCAACACACAGCTATTTTACAGTGTTGAACTCCCGTCTTCGTCGGATCGTCTCTGCGGAGAAATCCTGGACGAATGCGAATTTGGATCCGTCGTGTGTAATGTCCCGTTGTCTTGTGGAGCGTAAGACGAATTCTTTATCTTGATAGTTGAGAAAGCGAAGGAGGATGGCTCGATTCTGGTTGGGGATAGCTGAGGCCAGGGTACGGTGGGCTCTTTCTAATATGAATACTCTTGTCGGATTCGATGTCCAGCCACTGGGGTAACATATCGTTTATAAAGTCCAAAAGAGGACGCTTACCCTCAGCTCCCTCCTTAAGACCAAACAGCCGGATATTTTTCCTCCTACCGAGGTTTTCTAGGTCTTCTGTCTTTTCTTCCAGGTATGCGAGCCGTCTTGTTGCTTTAGCAAGATCCCTCTCGCTACTATCCAGCGCGTCCTCTGTAGCGACTATGCGGGCTTCAGCTTCCTCGATTCGTTTTTCATTAGCTGTCACGTCTCGTTTAATTTCACCTAAATTATTCTCCATCACCGAGATAGAGTTCGCCAGCTCCCCCAGTTGGTTGTTTATTCCGTCCAGCTTCGAGCTGAACTCAGATCGGAGTGATTTAAGCTCAGTTAGCACGTCGGTTACACTAGCCATGCTGTTGTCTTCGACACTCTCGACCGGAGAAGATATCTTCACGCTTCTTAAGCTTGTTTTGCGAGCATTCGAGAAGATTTCACACTCCTTTGGTACAGGGGGTTTAGGCATTATTTGCATTGTGTAGTCATTTTTAAATGACAAGGTTTGCAAAGGTCTGGAGCTGTTTAATGTGCGATGTTGTACGGAGCCGTCAAACTATGCTGCCATCTTGTTCGGGCTCTCTAGCGCCCCCCCATCATCCCCTACGATGGATTCTTACTAACAACCACAGTCTCCTTATGTTCTCCACCTCCTCGAAGACTTAAAATCGTTGCACCTTCATCTGAAACACCATATTTAGGATATCTACACCAATCTACATTTTCACTGAACTCTTCCTACCATTATCAGAGTAGAAACCTCAAAGCCTCACACTTCATCTGAGCTAGACAGATGTATATGGGGTCAGCTACCAGGACTTCTAGGCCACCTTAACAATGCCATCCAGATAATACCTCAAGGGAAATCCTTCGCATCAGACATTCTGTCAAAAGCAGAAACCATGCCTTCCCCTACGACAGAGTCACATTAGATAAGCATGCAATGGAAATGTGCCTCCGGCAACAGCACCTCTCATCATGGAACAAAATTTCGTTACATAATATCTACATCTCTCGTCCCGTCTGCATCCAACTGTACACTGATGCAACACCCTAAATAGACTTCAGCAGTTAATATGGTGGCTCCTGGATTATTTCTGAACAGCCTCCGAAATTCAGTTCCCACAATCCACAGTCAAGAGCATCTCCACAGCATAATGAAACATATCCAATAGTCATAACAGACATCCTTTGGGGGGTTGAATGTTCCTAATCTACTCATCTGCTCAGACTTTGCAGCAGAAGTTGAAACTTTAAACAAGGGATGATTATGTTTGGCAGTTATGCAATTCATGCATAGACCCACTTAATCTCTACTCAAAAACAATTCCTCTTGGGAGGAACTCATATACCAGGACTCCTCAATCTTGTAACCGACTCTTCATCTCATTTCCCATTCCCAGAAGTTAGACTTGCATCCCTCGCTGGTTATACCACAGATCGCACACCAAACATGCTTCCCAATAAGCCATTCTTACTTGCCTTGCTCCAAGCATGATCTCCAGAATACCTCTCCGGCAGGAACTGTCTCAAAGCTTTCTTTCCCATCAACTGACCAGCCGTCCATTCACAACTTAATATTTTATGCTCATTCCTTCCTAAGATCCCCATGTGCATGTCTAAACCTACTTGTCAGGGATTAACTACTTCTATGAATAACAACTGGCTATGATTGCCCAGCTTCTCTCATTCTCACACATTTGTACTAATAAAGGCTTACATAAAAACAAGAACCTGTGTTAACCACCTAACGCCTGAACTATTCAGCCTCTGCATCCTCTCCGTATGATTAGGCATTCCGAGCTAACACATAAATCAGCTCTTCCCTACTTGGGGGTCCCAATTTTCTGGCCTAAATATATGCTAGAGACGGTACCCCCAGCATGAGTCCATCTGAGCCATCAATTCTAGATGCCCTGATCAACCTGACCATCATCCCATTCCCTCAACCCCTTCATCCTCTTTCTACACTTCCCCAACTCCCTGTTTAACAAACAGTTTCATAGATTCTTTGTGACATGGTCCTAGCTAGTGAACACTAAAATAGAAAGGTTTTTGTTAATAGAAAAGTTTGGGGAGCCTTGCAGAATTAATTCATAGAGGAGAGGGCCTTTAAGTACAAAAAGGTTGATAACCACTGATTTAGCCTAATCTATCTTTTTTTTTTTTTTCAAAAGTAAAGTAAATGATAATTATTTGTTTGGGCTAATATTACTGTTCCAATAAAGGACATTTATGTTTTTCTCTTAGTATTGTGTATTCTTTTTGTACTGAATGCCTGAATGCTTATGTTATTTAAAAAAAAAAATGAAATTTACAGTGAAGCGGTAATTAGGCACAAATTTTGCCATGGAGTGAACAAAGAGTGAGGAGGGAGCAGGAAAGTAAAAAGAAGAGTACTTATGGAATGGTTTGAGAGCAGAGCGGACACTTTAGTTGCCGTTACACTTCACTCACATACTCTGTTCACAGCCCACTGTTAAAGTTAAATTAAATGTGGATTGTTAACTGTGTTGTATGTTAACTGTGACAAGATGACTTACAGGCTAGTTTACAGTGACAAGATGAGCGTAAATATGCAACAGATCCTCTGTTTAAGATGCAATTGTATGATGTAATAGTAAGTCTAATAGTAAGTCCCAGCTTGCTTCACTCTTCTGCTACACACTCAAAAGTGTGTACTTTTTCTTTACAAATAAGTACATACTTTTAGGGCATAGTATAAGTAGATTAATTGGGATACAGGATCTTTCTCATCCCAAGCATTGTTTTTTTTTAAAATAATTTTATCTCTTGACCCCAGCACTGGTTATTGTCTCACCTGGGGTCAATGGTCACTGACCCATCACTGAGATAAGGAGGAAGATTGATGGATACGTCACTCTTTATAGACACACAGCTGGGCTCTGGAGATTCTGATCTCTTTTTCTTAGTATCACTAGAAGGAAGAGAAAAAACATAAATAACTTTTTTTTAATCAATGATGTTTAAATTGTATTTATTGACTCCAGCACTGGTTATTGTCTCACCTGGGGTCAATGGTCACTGACCCATCACTGAGATAAGGAGGCAGATTAATGGATACGTCACTCTTTATAGACACACAGCTGGGCTCTGGAGATGCTGCACTCTGGTTCTGATAGTGAACAATATCTGCTTCCTCTCTCTCCTCATAGTTACTCATTTTAGACTTCTATAATTGAATTGTGATTTTCAACCCTAGACTGGCAAACACAGAAAACATAAATTATTCATAACAGAAAATTAATGAATTATTGTAATAAATATTAAAGCTACAAGCAGCACTGAAAGGATCCTCACACCTAGAGCCATCTCCATCCGGTGGCCTTAGGAAAACAGTGAATGGTGGGCAATATGCATTTAAAGTGGTAAATACAGTCATTTATATGTGCTAAACTTCCTGTTGTCAGCTGGTGGCACTATGTCTATAACTGAATTCTGGCATGTAGCTGTCTTCAGGCCAGGACTTTTGTCAAATGTGTTAAATTTGGTGCTGATCGGACATTGCATGTTTAATTTAGTTTAAAACAAGACATTTCCTTTTGTCAGCAGGTAGCTCTATGGCTATATCTGAATGTTGGTCTTTAGATGTCTTCAGGCCAGGATTCTATTCAAATGTGTGAAGTTTGGGGCAGATTGACATTGTATTGCTGAGTTACAGCAACTTCCTTCGCCATGGCAAAACATCACAATTTGTCAGACCGCCATGGACACACCTTTAAACGAAAACTCAAGATCTTCACAATATAACATCGCAAACGCCGTTTGATTACACTGATCAAATATAATGTTGTCATTAAATCTCTAGGAGTTTGTTACATCTCTCATATGTCATTTCCTGTTGACAGCAGGTGGCACTATGACTGAATATGGGCATGGGCATGGTCATGTGTTCAGGACAGGACCTGTATCAAATGTGAAGTTTTAGAAAAGTAGAAGAAGATTTAAAGCTGCAAGCAGCACTGAAAGAGCCCTCGCAACCGCAAACAACTCCAGCACCATGTGGCTTTAGGAAAACAGCGAACAGTGAGCAATATGCTTTTTAAGTGGTAAATATTCAAGGAATATATCCAAGTCATTTATATGTGCCAAGCATCCTGCTGCCAGCTGGTAGTGCTATGACTACAAATGAATATGGGCATATAGATATCTTCAGGCCAGGATTTTTATCAAACATGTGAAGTTTGGTGCATATTGAACATGGAATGTTTGAGTTAATGTAAAACACGACATATTCTGTTACCAACAGGTGGTGCTATGATTATAATTGAATATTGGCCTTTAAATTTAGGGCAGACTGGACATTGCATGATTTAGTTAGTATATAACATGACATTTCCAGTTGCCAACAACTGGCACTATAAATTATAACTGAATATTTGTTTGGGTGAACCAACCCTTTAACCGAGACACTTACAAAAAACAAAAATCTAATATACAATTATTTACATATCTGCATTTGGCAGATGCTTTTATCCCAAGTGACTTACATTGCTTTTATTACAGGGACCCCCAGTCCGCCCAGAGCAACCTGGAGAAAAGAACCTTGCTCAAGTACACACTGGTGGTGACAGCTGCTGAGATCAAACCAGCAACTTTCTGCTTACCACTTCAGTGGTTTAGCCAACTAAACCATTATAGTAATGAAACTATAACAAAAATTAGCATGTAATTGAAAACATGAAATTAAATTTGGCAAGAAAAGGAATGCTGACAATATTAATTGTAAAATGTTTTAACATGTTTAAATGTTTTACAGGTAGATGTGCTCTTGGAGATCAGGCACACAAATGTTTGGAGCAGATACAGTTGCAGTCAGACTGTCTCACACATTTTCCCACTTTTGCTTCAAAGTTGTGGGGTTCAGGGGGCCATCATCATGGTCTTTCTCACCCTCTGGCTCAACAATGTACTCTTTGAGAAGAGCGAGATTGTGAAGCACAATAATTATTTTCACAATAATAATTCTTTAAGACTCAGTATAGGGTGATGAAGCAGATGAAGCAATGATGGACGTGATGGACGGCAAAGACAAGTGAAGGTGGACATGGTTGTCAGCTGCATCAGAATAAAGCTGCAAAAATGGCACAGCTGTGTGAAATTTTACAGTATTTATTTATTGTGATGCTTGCTTTTATTCATTCTTTTACTTATTTATTCATGTTTCCTGTTGTTGTCGGTAAATAAAATATATTATTTGATTAATTTAAGTATTAAATGTATGCATTTAGCAGACGCTTTTATCCATAGCGACTTACATTGCATTCAGGCTAACAATTTTCTCCTAACATTAATTCATTATTTGACTGAAAATTGAGATGTATTCACCTTGGCTGCATTTGTCTCGTGTATATTGATGAATAGCTGTATCATATAATGAAACAAATTACATTTTGCTTGTTTAACTGAAATATATAAATTTCAGTAAAAAATAATAATAAATAAAAGTAAAATAATTAAGTTTTGGTAAGTATTTATCATAATTATTGTGCATAAGTGTTGGGGTGAGCTAGCAATGCAATACATTCTGGGGTAATCTTAATTTTTAAGTTGTAGTATTTACATTTTTCGAATATAAAAGCAACTTCTCGTCTCAAAATGCAAGATCTTCAAGGAGCTGCCGATGTCTCTTTTGTGTAGACAATATACTGCAAATATTGCTAACGCTGAGAAAAAAATGAACTATTATACAAACTGTCCCATACTGAAGTCCTGCGTATTACAGCTCTACCATTTACAAATGTTTATTGCACAAACTGTAAAATATATAGAAGCTCTAATAGATTTCAGATATTTAAAAAAACTCATTTAATTCAGTGATACTTATATAGCTGGAAGCAGTGATTACCAGGGCAACCCTGGGGCAAACCTTGGTGACGTTGTTGACAGTGTGAGTGCTACCATCCCTCAAAGTTTCAAGTCTCCATGGGCCTGTTTATACCTGGTCACTTCATGCATTTTTTTTTTTTTGATGGAATAGCTACCCGATCGTGAAAAGACCTGGTGTAAATGCCTTCCAAAACGCATTTGAGACGGATATAAATCCGATTGCCAAAACCACTACAGGAGGGGGTATGGGTTACATTCCAGACGAAACTGGAAAAGTGGAAATGCATCTGGTTGTTGAAACCACATATGTAAATTTTACTCCTCCTAAATTGTTGAAATAATAAATGTGTGAGACCATGTTATAGGCTATGACAGTCTTGTATGTAAGATAATTGAATTGACTTTGTTTTAAGTGATATCATGCTTGCATTTTCAGAGAAACCAAATGAAAAGAGGCACAGTCTGACATACAAAAAGCCAGTTATTAAAAACTTGAACTGCTACACCACTTGTAGCAATAGTGAATTAACAGTCTTCAAGAAGAGATATAAGTTTAAATCAATGATTAAATCCACAAAGTCAGAAATACTACAAATATGTAATGAAACCATCAGTACACATAATTTTGTGTCACAAGGAAACAGTGTTGAAGCAGTAAAATCAGAGTCAGCTGGTTCAGGCTATAATGATTCAGTCACAGAGGAGTTCCCTGGTGCAGTGTCTGATGAGGTTCTGTTGCATCCACTCATTATGCATGATGTTAATAATGACGCAGTCGAATCAACAGCCTTTGACTCCTACTGAATCAGAAGGTTCAACTACTGAGTTAATCGTCGTCTACCTGCTTCATCTCATTTGTTGCACTAACTGCACTTTTAAGTATTTTGCAAATGTTTCATCCAGAATTGCCCAGAGATGCCAGGACAGTTCTTAGGACCCTAGCCCATTTGTCCACTAGAAAGATGGAGGATGGGGAGTATTATAATTTTAGCTTGGCAAGGGGAATAGTGTCACATTTGAAAAGCTTAATCCTGCCTGAACAATTGCAACCTGTTAAATTACAGTTCAATATAGATGGGCTTCCATTTTTCAAAGGCTGTACACTTAAATCCTGGCCAATTCTTGTCATTGTTAATTGTGATTAAAACCTAACACCCCTTCCTCGTTGGCCATTACTGTGGTATGAAAAAGCCCAAGTGTATATTTGAGTTCTTTAAGCCATTTATTGATGATTTGACTGATATTCTTACTGAGTTTTAATCCCCCTGACTCTGGGGGGTGTTAATGTGATGGTGAAAAGAGGTTTTGTAGTTTATAACTTTACTGCGAAGCTTGTTTGAAAGAGTTTGCTGTTTGGATTATTCAAGCAGTAACTAAAAGTGTTCGAACTTTTGTCTTTATTCAGTTTCTAAACATGGTGGCAGAGGATGGCTGCTGGACACTATAAGGACCCACCATAGTTAAACATAGATAAAAACTGTAAAATTATTAAAAGTCATATGAGAGTTCGGAAAAAATGAAGTGGAAATGTGTAAGTGGAAATGTGTGTGTTAAGGAACTGGAAAAAAAGAAACAAGCCCTGGCTGTCGCTTTATTACTAACGTAGAGCAAGAGATGCCGCTTTGGAAATATCTGCTGATGATTTGAGGGTATGAGAAAAATTCTTGTTGTTGGATTCTGTTTTTAAAAGAGGAAAAAGACAGCCAATACCATAGCTACACTGAATTTGATTGGATAAAAAGAGAGCATGGAATCGCAATGGCTAATTATATTATTGAGGCCCATATAATGAACTGCATAAGGAGCCTTTAGTCAGGTATGTGACTGAGAGGGAAGAGTTACAATAAAGAATGTTATGACAAAACAAATTGTAACGATACAAATCTCCATATTCATCGGGAAGAAGGAGGCGGGAACCGGCGCACAATCAAAACTCATTTTAATATTCAAAAGTAAATACAAAACGGCGCACCAGCCCCTCACGGACGACTGGTGCGCATAAATAAAAAGCAAACATAAAATAATGTCCCAGGCCTGGTCCTCTCTCGTCCTTCACGGTCGTCACTCCAGTTTTATATCCTTCCATCTCCTACGTGGGACTCGATACTAGCGGTGGGGCTCAGGTGTAGCTCATCTCCAATCACTACACCTGGCCTCACTCCTCGCTCCCACGCCTCTCGGCCCCGCCCCACTCGCCACATACCCCCATCGCCCCTCGCAGGCCGGGGGGTACTCCCGAGACTGCGCTCTACCCCCCCCCCCCCTTCCCTCCGGGGGAGACCGCTCACGGGGACCTGCGGGAACCTGGGGGTAGGACAGACGAGGCGAGAGAAAAGGAGATGGAAGGAGGAGCGACAGGGACGAGAGAGGGGAGAGAGGAAAAAAAAAAAAAAAATCCGGTTCCCAGACGCACTGCTGCTCGGCCCTCCACCGGCTGGGTGATCTCCTCCGCGGTGCCCGGCGGTGGCACTGGACGGCCCTCGGCGGACGGCACGACACTCCTCCGCCGCCCGGTGGACGGCGACGGCTCCTCCGATTTTGGGCAGCGGCAGGAGTCCCCCGTTCCCTGCCCCTCCGGATTCCGTCACGGAGGCGGCAGGCTCCGGCCCCCTGGCGAACGGCGCCGACTCCTCCGCTCCCTCACGGACGGCAGCCGCCCCTCCTTGTCGTGGGCGGTCGGCAGCGAGCTCGCCCGTCCCCGGCAACTCGCTCCAGCCCACCGCCTCGAGCGTCCATGGCGGCACATACATCGCCAGCTCGAGGGCACCGCGGATTCACCACAGCGGCGAGGGATCTTCAGCAGCGCGTCCCTCCTTCTCCCGGGCTTCGGCACCACTGTAACAATATTCCCTTTGTAATCATCGGGAAGAAGGAGGCGGGAACCGGCGCACAATCAAAAACTCATTTTAATAATCAAAAGTAAATACAAAACGGCGCACCAGCCCCTCACGGACGACTGGTGCGCATAAATAAAAAGCAAACATAAAATAATGTCCCAGGCCTGGTCCTCTCTCGTCCTTCACGGTCGTCACTCCAGTTTTATATCCTTCCATCTCCTACGTGGGACTCGATACTAGCGGTGGGGCTCAGGTGTAGCTCATCTCCAATCACTACACCTGGCCTCACTCCTCGTTCCCACGCCTCTCGGCCCCGCCCCACTCGCCACATACCCCCATCGCCCCTCGCAGGCCGGGGGGTACTCCCGAGACTGCGCTCTACTCCCCCCCCCCCCCCCCTTCCCTCCGGGGGAGACCGCTCACGGGGACCTGCGGGAACCTGGGGGTAGGACAGACGAGGCGAGAGAAAAGGAGATGGAAGGAGGAGCGACAGGGACGAGAGAGGGGAGAGAGGAAAAAAAAAAAAAAAAAAAAAAAAAAAAAAATTCCGGTTCCCAGACGCACTGCTGCTCGGCCCTCCACCGGCTGGGTGATCTCCTCCGCGGTGCCCGGCGGTGGCACTGGACGGCCCTCGGCGGACGGCACGACACTCCTCCGCCGCCCGGTGGACGGCGACGGCTCCTCCGATTTTGGCCAGCGGCAGGAGTCCCCCGTTCCCTGCCCCTCCGGATTCCGTCACGGAGGCGGCAGGCTCCGGCCCCCTGGCGAACGGCGCCGACTCCTCCGCTCCCTCACGGACGGCAGCCGCCCCTCCTTGTCGTGGGCGGTCGGCAGCGAGCTCGCCCGTCCCCGGCAACTCGCTCCAGCCCACCGCCTCGAGCGTCAATGGCGGCACGTACCTCGCCAGCTCGAGGGCACCGCGGATTCACCACAGCGGCGAGGGATCTTCAGCAGCGCGTCCCTCCTTCTCCCGGGCTTCGGCACCACTGTAACAATACAAATCTCCATATTCATCGGGAAGAAGGAGGCGGGAACCGGCGCACAATCAAAACTCATTTTAATATTCAAAAGTAAATACAAAACGGCGCACCAGCCCCTCACGGACGACTGGTGCGCATAAATAAAAACCAAAACATAAAATAATGTCCCAGGCCTGGTCCTCTCTCGTCCTTCACGGTCGTCACTCCAGTTTTATATCCTTCCATCTCCTATGTGGGACTCGATACTAGCGGTGGGGCTCAGGTGTAGCTCATCTCCAATCACTACACCTGGCCTCACTCCTCGCTCCCACGCCTCTCGGCCCCGCCCCACTCGCCACACAAATGTATATATTTTATGTTTGTAGTTTATTTAGAATACATTTAATTATCCCACAAAATAACTTGAGAAAAAACAGTATTGTTTGTAACATGATTATTGTATTTTTCATCACTTACTGTATGTGTTAAGTACAAGTTTTAATTTCTAGGGAAATTAATGCCTAGAGATAGCCTGTTTTACATTTCCTTCTAACAAAAAGAAGATGATAACGTGCATTACAGGCACCCTCTTATACTTCCGGGCACCCTGCTAATGATGTCACGGGCTTCATGGTCCAATGAATTTGGAAGTGTTTTCACACATGCTTCATACACCTGTTGTGCTGATGGCAATGGCATTCCCAATAGTGTCCACTTAAGGACACAGTGTCTACGTTTACATAGACATCAGTCATCTAATTATTAACCTTATTATGAATAAGACATAGTATGATTAAGGTGTTTACATGAGTTGCTTTTAGAATATTCCCATTTTACATGTTAAAGTACAGTAGGTGAACAACCAGAATGGGCATTAACACCGTGGTTAACTGCAAGTCAGTTGCGTGTTAAAACCATTCGCGAAACTACCGCCAGGTGGTGCAAAGGGACAGATTGCGAACTGAATGTAATTGTAAAATGTTCGTTTGTAAACAGAGATGAAAGGAAGAATTAAAACAACAATAACATTATAATATTGTCATGTGGGGGCAAGGGAGGAACTCAAGTGCAGACAGGAATCGGGTTACACAGAGGATTTATTATATACAAAAAGGGGAAAAACAAAACCCACGAGGGGGAAAACAAGGACTAGGGTAGACACTAAATAATTTAACAAAAACTGAGTAGACAAGGTAAACAAGGACTCTAAACAGGAGAACACGAACTACAAATTAACACTCACTGCTAGACAAAAGACTTCTTAGAGGGGTTTCAAGGACAAGATATCTCAGGAGGCTGACAGGTAGGAACACATAAGTAGAACAGTTTGAGGAAACAATGAACCGACAAAAGACAGAGCACACTAGGAGATCTAAATAGGGGAACTAATTGAGACGACAGGTGGCACAGATAAGACAATCACGGCAAGACTAGGATAACAAGGAGGGCGGGGCAAGGGAACGAGACAACACAAGCACATGGCCCAAAGACAAGGCCATGCGCTTGTACACAAAACACGGGTCTGCCATGATCCTGCCTCAAGACTAGGAAAAATCAAGGACACGAGGGCAGAATCATGACAAATATAACATTGTATAATCCTATAAAACCATTAGAAAATTTACAGTGAGTTAATTTCAAAACGTGGGATAGTCTTAGGCCAGAGTCTTGCACGGGTCCATTTTTGGAGACCCGCGCCCACCCGTACCCGCAAAGGTCAACACCAGATCCGACCCGTCACCAGTGATAATATCAAAATTAAATCTGCATCCACCCAGACCCCATTAATATTTGGCCAGTTACCCGATCCGTGCCCGAGTTAAATCACACACACTAAAATCATTCCAATTAAAGTGCTTTATTTTTTATCTCGCACCTCTCTCAACATCACGACAGTGTCATTAATGTGCTAATGAAATAGGTTAAAGTTGTCACAGTGTCTGGGTTGTTGTTCCCCGGGGTTCCACTAGATGTCCTCCTTCTCACGGTGTCTGTCCCAGATCACTTCCTGTTCCCTTATATGGTCACCTTCCTCCTTGTTACGTAATTGATTGTTCACCCCACCTGTCTCCTGTTTCCCCATTATCCTTCTGTGTATAAATACCCAGTCTGTCTTAGTCTATGTTACGGAGTCCTTGTTTAATGTTATGTATTATTCATGTCTGTCAACTCTCGTCTTGCCTTGCTCTGCCTTGCCTTGTGTTCGTGTCTTGTTGTATGTGGATTGATGTTTTGGTTTCGACCCCTGCCTGGACTGTTTACCCCTCTGGATTATCCCTTGAAATAAATCATACTTACCTGCAATTGGTTCTCGTCGTGTTTCAAGCGTCTCGTAACGTGACAGAAGGACTCCGTCACAACAGAGAACCAGCGGTATGTCTACTCATGCCTCATCCCCAGCCACCGAGCGGGACAGAGGCGGTTTTGAGGGAACTCGCCTGGTGGTTTTCCGGGGGACCAGGGGAGGTCGCCGAGGAGGAAGTGGTCGAGAGGAGACTCGTCATTGCTCTCAACCATGGCCTCCCTTTGACCCGGGGCTCGTGTGGGATGGATCAGAGCCACCCTCTCACCATGGCGAACGGAGAGGTGAGAGGAAGCACACACCCTCCATGGTAGCGCCACAACCCAAGATGGCCGCCAGCCCAGCTCCACAGCACCAAGTGGTCGCTAGCCCAGTACCACAACCCAAGAGGGCCGCTGACTCATTCTTAGATTATTTCGCTACACTATCAAGGATCCTAGAGGTTCCCAAGATGGTTCATGTCATGGCTGCTGAGCCAGCGCCTCAGCACAAGATGGCCGCCAGCCCAGCGCCACAGCATAAAAGGACCGCCAGCCCAGCGCCACAGCACAAGATGGCCGCCAACTTAGAGCCACAGCACAAGATGGCCGCCAGCCCAGTGCCACAGCACAAGATGGCCGACTCAACGCCTGAGTCGCCAGTCCAGGTGCCACCGACTCACCGTCATAGAGGACGGAGAACGAGGAGACGGGCACATACCGTTCCTCAAGGCCTGGAGAATGTTCCCGAGCGGACCGCTGTCATCCCCGAGGACTTTCCCGAGTGGGCCGCTGCCGTCCAGGAGGACATTCACGCTGTCGTCTCCGAGGCGGTGCCCGAGGCGGTGCCCGATGCCGAGGCGGTGCTCAGCGCTGTTCCAGAGGTCGAGGCAGTGCCCGTTGCTGTTCCAGAGGCCGAGGTGGTGCTCGATCCTGTTCTGGAGGTCGAGGCGGTGCCCGAGGCTGTTCCCATTGCAGTTACCGAGGCGGTGCCAGAGGCTGTTCCGGAGGTCGAGGCGGTGCCCGACGCAGTTCCAGAGGCCGAGGTGGTGCTCGATCCTGTTCTGGAGGCCGAGGCGGTGCCCGAGGCTGTTCCCATTGCAGTTACCGAGGCGGTGCCAGAGGCTGTTCCGGATGTCGAGGCGGTGCCCGAGGCTGTTCCCATTGCAGTTACCGAGGCGGTGCCAGAGGCTGTTCCGGAGGTCGAGGCGGTGCCCGACGCTGTTCCAGAGGCCGAGGTGGCACCCGATGCCGAGGCAGCGCCCGATGCTGAGTCGGTGCTCGATGCTGTTCTGGAGGCCGAGGAGGTGCCCGATGCCGAGGAGGTGCCCGATGCCGAGGCGGTGCCCGATGCCGAGGCGGTGCTCGATGCCGAGGCTGTTCCCGAGGCGGTGCCTGATGCAATTCCCGAGGCGGTGCCCGATGCAGTCCCCGAGGCGGTGCCCGATGCAGTCCCCGAGGCGGTGCCCGATGCAGTCCCCGAGGCGGTGCCCGATGCAGTCCCCGAGGCGGTGCCCGATGCAGTCCCCGAGGCGGTGCCCGATGCAGTTCTCGAGGCGGTGCCCGATGCCGTCCCCGAGGCAGAGGCTGTTCCCGAGGAGGTGCCCGATGCAGTTCGAGAGGCCGAGGCGGTGCCCGAGGCGGTGCCCGATGCGGTTCCCGAGGCGGTGCCCGATGCGGTTCCCGAGGCGGTGCCCGATGCAGTTCCCGAGGCGGTGCCCGATGCAGTTCCCGAGGCGGTGCCCGGTGCAGTTCCCGAGGCGGTGCCCGGTGCAGTTCCCGAGGCGGTGCCCGGTGCAGTTCCCGAGGCCGAGGTCGTTCCCGAGGCGGTGCCCGATGCAGTTCCCGAGGCGGTGCCCGATGCAGTTCCCGAGGCGGTGCCCGATGCTGTTCCCGAGGCCGAGGCTGTTCCCGAGGAGGTGCTCGATGCTGTTCGAAAGGCCGAGGCGGTGCCCGATGCAGTCCCCGAGGCGGTGCCCGATGCAGTCCCCGAGGCGGTGCCCGGTGCAGTCCCCGAGGCGGTGCCCGGTGCAGTCCCCGAGGCGGTGCCCGGTGCAGTCCCCGAGGCGGTGCCCGGTGCAGTTCCCGAGGCGGTGCCCGATGCTGTTCCCGAGGCCGAGGTCGTTCCCGAGGCGGTGCCCGATGCAGTTCCCGAGGCGGTGCCCGATGCAGTTCCCGAGGCGGTGCCCGATGCTGTTCCCGAGGCCGAGGCTGTTCCCGAGGAGGTGCTCGATGCTGTTCGAAAGGCCGAGGCGGTGCCCGATGCAGTTCCCGAGGCGGTGCCCGATGCAGTTCCCGAGGCGGTGCCCGATGCAGTTCCCGAGGCGGTGCCCGATGCAGTTCCCGAGGCGGTGCCCGATGCAGTCCCCGAGGCGGTGCCCGATGCAGTCCCCGAGGCGGTGCCCGATGCAGTTCTCGAGGCGGTGCCCGACGCTGTTCCCGAGGTCGAGGCGGTGCCCGACGCTGTTTCAGAGGCCGAGGTGGCACCCGATGCCGAGGCAGCGCCCGATGCAGTTCCCGAGGCAGTTCCCGAGGCGGTGCCCGATGCGGTGCCCGATGCTGTTCTGGAGGC
This sequence comes from Carassius auratus, assembly GCF_003368295.1. Lineage (NCBI taxonomy): Eukaryota > Metazoa > Chordata > Actinopteri > Cypriniformes > Cyprinidae > Carassius > Carassius auratus. The sequence continues at coordinate 605,497 of NW_020523788.1, read as the reverse complement.
CGAGGCAGTGACCAATGTGGTTCTGAAGGCCGAGGCAGTGACCAATGTGGTTCTGAAGGCCGAGGCAGTGACCAATGTGGTTCCGAAGGCCGAGGCAGTGACCAATGTGGTTCCGAAGGCCGAGGCAGTGCCCGATGTCGAGGCAGTGCCCGAGGTGGTTCCAGAGACTTTGGCAGTGACCACGAGGACGTGGTGGTCGTCCGCTCCACCCTGGGGGACTCTGGCGGTGACCACGAGGATGTGGTGGTCGTCCGCTCCGCCCTGGGGGACTTTGGCTTTGACCACGAGGCTGTGGTGGTCTTCCGCTCCGCCCTGGAGGGCTCTGACTTTGACCACTAGGCTGTGGTGGTCTTCTGCTCCACCCTGGAGGGTTTTGACTTTGTCCACAAGGCCGTGGTGGTCTTCCGCTCCGCCCTGGAGGGCTCTGGCCTTGACCACACGGCTGTGGTGGTCATCTGCTCCGCCCTGGTGGACGCCTCAACATGTCCTTCATGGACTTCTGTTTTGTGTTTTTTGAGTTCTGTTTCTGTCTGTTCCCTTTAGTTTAGTCTGGCCCTCCATCCCTCCCCCTGTACCTCCTCCGGTCCTCCTCCCTCCTGGTCTCCCTGTTTTATGTTTACATTTCTGGTGTTTGTTCCCCATGTGTTCCTTTTCCGGCCCTCCGTCCCTCCCCCTGAGCCTCCACCTGTCCGCCTCCCTCCTGGTCTCTGTGTGGTGTTTTGTCTTGGAGCGTCTGGGAGCCGCTCCGTAGAGGGGGGGTACTGTCACAGTGTCTGGGTTGTTGTTCCCCGGGGTTCCACTAGATGTCCTCCTTCTCACGGTGTCTGTCCCAGATCACTTCCTGTTCCCTTATATGGTCACCTTCCTCCTTGTTACGTAATTGATTGTTCACCCCACCTGTCTCCTGTTTCCCCATTATCCTTCTGTGTATAAATACCCAGTCTGTCTTAGTCTATGTTACGGAGTCCTTGTTTAATGTTATGTATTATTCATGTCCGTCAACTCTCGTCTTGCCTTGCTCTGCCTTGCCTTGTGTTCGTGTCTTGTTGTATGTGGATTGATGTTTTGGTTTCGACCCCTGCCTGGACTGTTTACCCCTCTGGATTATCCCTTGAAATAAATCATACTTACCTGCAATTGGTTCTCGTCGTGTTTCAAGCGTCTCGTAACGTGACAAAAGTACGCTTTGTTTTGCACCATTCAATTAGCCTACCATCGGCACCTAAATAGGCTATGGAACCTGATAGCTATATGCACATAGAGCTATTAATGAAAAAAAAAGAACAAGAAAAAATACAACCTGAGCCTGTCGCTCACAAACTATGCATTTACTTTTCCTTAAGGTTACTGTGCAGGAAAAGGATATCGTCCACAGTCCCAGGTTTAAGTTGCGTTCTCCATTCTTGAATTACAAATCCAGCTGTGGAAAAGTCTCTCTCAGTCGCAGTGGTGGTGACGTGATGGGTCAAATGTCTTACCGTTGTTGCGTATGTGTAATGGTAATGTAGACATACAAATATTGCACATATTTTTTGTCCGCGCCAAAAAATTGTCACTTGAGTAGTGACTCGCCCGCAAGGAGTTAATTATCTGCACGCATCCCCGTCCGTGAATTTTTAAAATGTCACAATCCACCCGTTTGAGCTTTTTTACTTTTAAGCGGGTACCTGCGGGTATCCGCGGGTGTCAACCGAGCGACAACCTCCCACCCTCTCTTGTGAAGCCAATAAGGAAGTGACTAAAACTGTAATTCATCGACTGGCCGCTTGAGGCTGGCTGCAAAAGGGAGTCAGTCCCATAGACTCCCCATGTTAAAATGCCCAACTTTACAGCAGAAAAAACATGTTTACAGCCTGGTGCAAAAATAGATGTTGGTCTATACAGCTAGTTTTTCCCTTCATGACAACTGTGAGGGGGTGATTTTTTTTTTATAACTCATCCGTTTAAATTATATTAAGCCTTAAAGTTATGCATAATTAAGGACGTGGCCACTTAATTGACAGGTGGATTAGCACTGCTGTCACCGCTGTCGCGCTAGATGGACGTGACTTCAGCAACCAGCTCCCGCCTTTTTGCCCATTTTCGATTTGCCGGGAAAGTTGCGCGGTGACGTGCTGCCAAGATGGCGATCTGCACACTTTAGGCTTCAAAAACACTCTTCGGGAGTCTACGGGTGACGTCACGGACACTACGTCCATGTTTTTATACAGTCTATGGTGCCAACCCATTGCAGGACATTGCAGGACTATCTTATGCTGCATTCTACTCATCAAAAATTAAAAGGAAGACCTTTACACAAAGGCTCTTATTGTTATTAAACAGTCATTACATAATAGGCCTATATAATATATATATATATATATATATACACAGATTAAAAGCTAAATGTTTTCATTTCGGTTCATTCTTGATTAAAATAAATTAATAAATAAAAATTTTCAGGTTCCATTTGCAGAGCAAAATGAGAATGATCCAGCATTTAGAAATAATTCTTATCAACGCTGTTATTATTCTTGATTTTTTAAACTTCTAACAGTTTGCATTTTCGCATTATGCCTTTACTGTGTGAACCAAAAATGTTGTATTTTCTGTTTCAGCTGTTTGATCATGCTGGTGCCTCACACGTACATATTCACTGGAAACAGTGCAGCCATTCACCGAGCTACACATGACCGACCTTCAATGTTCAAATATGGTTAAAATAAAGTCAGTTGTTGTTTCAACGTTGTTGTTTCAACCTTTAAAACTGATCGGTTGTAAAACAGCTGGTACATGACCAACCTTCAACATTGAAATATGGTTGAAATAAGGGCAGTAGTTTTAAACTTGAAACAACGTTGAAAATGTTCAATGATTAATGGTTTAAAAGGGTTAACAAATTTTAAAATTATTTATATTCAGTTATTTATGATTATTATTATTTTATTGGAATTTTACAATATTTTAATCATGATACCTATTCTAAAATCTAAAGGTATATGTTAACTAGAAAAATAAGTTTGTTGAGACAAACTTTAAGTTGGCTTGAGAAAGCCTGACCAGAAAGTTTGAAGAAGTTTAAAGAAGTTAGAAGTTTAAAGTTTAAAGTTAGATTGATAGATTAGTTGAAAGAAAGATATATTAGTTAGAAAGAATGACAGATAGATTAGTTAGAAAGAATGATATAGATTAGTTCAAAAGAAAGAATGATAGATAGATTAGTTTGACAGAAAGAATGCATGCGACTAACATTTATAGCATGATTAGCCAGTTACTAGCATTTTTTTAGCATGACTAGCATGTCGCTACCATGTTTCTAGCAAGACTAGCATGTTGCTAGCATGTTTCTAGCATGATTAGCATGCGAATAGCATGTTGTTAGCATGACTAGCATGTCGCTACCATGTTTTTAGCATGTTTATAGCATGATTAACATGCTGCTAGCATGTTGCTAGCATGTTTCTAGCATGATTAGCAAGTTACTAGCATTTTGTTAGCATGATAAGCATGTTGCTAGCATGATTATAGCATGATTAACATGTCGCTAGCATGTCTCTAGCATGATTCTAGCTTGATTAGCATGTTGATAGCATGTTGTTAACATGTTTCTAGCATGACTAGCATGTGACTAGCATGTTGCTAGCATGATTTTAGCATGATTAGCATATTTTTAGGATAGATAGATAGAAATAGTCAGATAGATAGATAGATAGATAGAAATAGTCAGATTGATAGATAGGTAGATAGATAGATAGATAGATAGATAGATAGATCAGATGAGTTTGAATGAGTTTAAATTGATTAGCATCAAAGCTTGATTGAGTCTAATGGGATTTGGAGTGACTTTTTAATATTCATTTTTAAGAAAACCATAACTCAAACCAGTCTGAAAAGATATAGCACACCAAGTCAGAACAGTATGAAGGTCTGACCCGAGTTTGGAGTATGTAGCTTGAACGGTCTAGGAGGAGTAGGTGTCCAAAAATCTTCCGCCCAGAAAAAGAAGAAGAAGAAGAAGAAGAAGAAGTTTAAATATGATTTCAGTAAGTTGGCTTTCTCAAGCCAACTTAAGTAAATATTGTCATCATTAACAGCAATAAAACTAAATACATTTCACTGCTTTATCACGCTGAAACAATTCCTATTGGTTGTTTTACTTTATTGCTTTGATCATGATTGGTTAATCTGGCTGTCATCCAGGAAACTGGACAATGAAACGCTTTGCGCCTTTCAGCATTTGAAAATATGACCGCTTATTCTTTAGCTTATTCTTGAAACATTGGTAAGAAATTGTTCATCTGCTACATTGCCCTGTCACTTCCGGTAGAGATTGTCATAGGTTGTGATTTTACTTAGTTCAATAAAAATTTACTTAATTTGATTTTACTTGTTTTACTACACTGTATTGCTAGTGTTCTGATTAAAACAGTATAACTGGAGGCTCTGAAAACACTGCTTGTGAATAATTTGTAATGCATTAAATAAGTGTTTAATGAATAGTGTTGTGCACTTTGTTTCCAACCCCACTGTTACTGAACTGTAAAGTAAAAATATTGTGTGATTTATTTTGCATTCATTTTTCAGTTAAAAATATTTAATATCAAAGTTGATATTTTATGAGGATTTATTTGTGGTGTTTTTGTTTATACAGGACAATACAGAAATCGGGAGAGAGTGGAGGGGATGGCGTCAGAAAGGACCTTGAGCTGGGACACTTTTAAGGATTGCCAGAAACACAACCACACTATGTGCACAAGGCTGTTGGTTCTAACATTTTAGGGTCCCCTTTGGTAGAAATCACGTTCCGCATTCCCCGTGGTAAAAAAAGACCCAGTCCAGGGGGGTTCCCAATTAGGAATCACCAAACGCTGGGCCCTTGGAATTGTCCTAACCTTCCCTCCCCTTACAGCACAAGTGGTTGCCGGTTCCATTCTCTAACTGTGCAACACATTTTCACTGCACAAATGTACACATCTCTTGTCATGAAACACTTTACTTAAACGTGTTTTTTACAGAAACTAGTTTTCCCCCAAAATAAAAGATCATCTGGTTTCAGTTATAAAGGTACAAGGGTTTCTCTTTCAAGTGCAGCACAAAATATGGATTTATATGCAAAAATATGGAAAATTATTTTACAAAAACCTTTAAATATTATTGTATTTGAATTGTTCTTCTACATGTTTTTAACAATACATTACATTTACATAACATTACATTTATTCATTTAGCAGACGCTTTTATCCAAAGCGACTTACAGATGAGGACAGTAGAAGCAATCAAAAACAACAAAAGCGCAATGATATATAATTGCTATAACAAGTCTCAGTTTGCTTAACACAATACACGTAGCAAGGGCTTTTAAATATAATACATTTAAAAGAAAACAGAATAGAAAAAGAATAGAGCAAGCTAGTGTTAGAGGTCTTATATTTATATACAAATACAAAAAGATTAGAAAGGTAGATAGTTTTTTTTTAAGAACAGAAAAAAATTTATCAATACATCCATGCATCCTCTGCAAAATAAAGTTTGGGATTATTTCCATCTGTTTTATACAGTATGTTTCCAAAATAAACTGTTGTTTTACAATTTTGAGAATGTCCCTGCTGGAAAAACCAGCATAATTTCCATGATGCTCTACGCTGGTTTGGTGCTGGTTTAGCTGGTAGACCAGCAAGACGGTCTTGCTGGTCTACTAGCATGGTCTTGCTGGTGATGCTGGTCTACCAGCAAGGTCTCATTAATGATGCTGGTTTACCAGCATAGCCTTGATGGTGATGCTGGTCTACCAGCATGGTCTTGTGTGATTTACTTTAGCTCATTATATTTCACATTTATGCAGCCAGTACTTACACGGTCCATTCAATAAGTTACTTGTTTAAAAAAAGAAAAAAAAAAAAAGAAAACAGTTAAATAGAAATTAGGCTAGCAATGTCAAGAAGTTCTTTAAGGGGCAGTACACAAGTACTTGGCCAACAAATACCACTATTTTTCCTTATACAAATTCATTACAATAAATAAACTAAAGATTCTTTAACATTAACATCTGTTCGAAATAAGTTTATTATTGCAACAGAATATTTGCACGTTACATTCAAGTTTAAAAAAAATTCTGGAGTTCTCCTTTAATCGCCCTTGATACTTAATGTGTGAGATGAATACATGTCTCTTTAACCATTTACATTTTCTAGCCTTTGTGGCAATATGGCCTGTAACAGTTAACAAGCAATGTACACCAATATAAGAGATTACATTAACAATTTTCCTACAAGCATCCGGTGTCAGTTTATTGTGGAAGATGTTTAATCAAAAAATACAATGCAATGGAGTTCTCCTTTAATCGCCCTTGATACTTAATGTGTGAGATGAATACATGTCTCTTTAACCATTTACATTTTCTAGCCTTTGTGGCAATATGGCCTGTAACAGTCAGTTAACAAGCAATGTACACCAATATAAGAGATTACATTAACAATATTCCTACAAGCATCCGGTGTCAGTTTATTGTGGAAGATGTTTAATCAAAAATTACAATGCAGTAACTTTATAAACCAGTTTGTTGGAGAAATAATGACCCTTGAAAGACACCTCATCTGTAAAACATCGTGATTATAGAACCCTCCAGGACCGATACTGGTGTTCCCTGCACTAGCACATGGCCTGATTTCGCCAGGAACTGATTAAGGTGTCATTAGATGGCCTAAATGTGAACTTGGGTCCTGTGATAATGGAGGTGATGATAATGATAAGCCCTATCTGTTTTCTCTTTTCTGTTTTTTTCAGGGCTTGGTCAAGGTCCCCATCAGCCCACACGCTCTTAAGCAGCACACGCTGCACTCAAACGACGATCTTGAACCGAATGCAACGCTGGTCTAATTCCTCTCTCTTCACTTTTCAGAAAGCAGCGAGTGACCGACAGCCCAGCCACTTTGGAGCATGTTTGGACACCCACTTTCACCTTAACTGGCACAGAAGAGCACGAAAAGCACATGGGAAGCACTGGCCACCAGAAAGCGGAGCAGCACCTTTCACCAGGCATCACTGTGCATCACCCTGTGACAGTGGTGGAGAATGCTGGCAGAACAGTGAGGAATCACCGACAAGATCACCGCCCCAACTCCGAATTTTTTTCCTTTTTTCCCTGTTTCTGTCACCAGCACCACGGAAGGCGATGGAGGACGTCTTACAACGCCTTGCTGAAGTTAGCATCCGCCAGCAGCAAATAGTGGAACACCTCGCCACTCGCCTGGGTAGGACGGAGGATGAATTTGCCGCCGTCCGGGCGGCCGCGGGCCAGCGCGTTCCGCTACCTGAGCCTCGGGTACAAGCCACCCGTCTGTTACCAAAGATGACAGCTGATGACGATGTGGAAGCCTTCCTTCAGGTCTTCCAAAACACCGCCCACCGAGAGGGATGGCCAGAGGACGAGTGAGCACGTGCACTGGCACTCCTCACCGGTGAAGCACAGAGGGCTTACTTCTCGCTCCCCCTAACGAGTGCCGACAGTTATGTCGAAGTTAAGCGAGAGATCCTGGCGAGGCTGGGCCTCTCCCCTTTAAGCGCCGGCCAGCAGTTCCACGAGTGGGAATACAAGCCCCGGGTGCCAGCCTGTGCCCAGGCGGCCGAAATCAGCTGCATCGCCCAGCACTGGCTGTTGGAAGGAAACCCCACACCAACACAGGTAGCGGAACGAGTGGTGGTTGATCCCCTCCTGCGCGCACTACCTCGCGCCCACCGACAGGCCGTCGGCATGAGGAACCCACCTGATGTACGGGAACTAGTGGAGGCGATCGAGCTGGCGGATGCTGTCCATCCCAGTGGGGCAGGGGACCGGCTGCCACCATTCCCCCGGAGGGTGGTCCAGGAGCGACGCCCGCTCGAAGGCACCGCGCGACCAGTCAGCAGGCCGGTGGAGGTAAGCCTGGTGAAGGACCCCGCCGCCGACCGGCCCTGCTCATCTCCGACAGTGGGAGAGAAGGTGAGGACCCCTCCCAATCTACTAATTTGTTTTATGATGTCTACCAACAGGCCGCTGGAGGGGGCTCTTTCTCTTTCGCCAAGGAACAACGGGAGGACGACCGACTCAAGCACTGTTGGAGCCAGGTGCGACCCGTAGATGAAGAGGATGTCCTCCCCCGGCCCCACCCTCTCCCACATTTTATTGTTTAGAATAGCCTGCTGTATTGTGTCGCCCAGCGAAGGGGGGAGGATAAAAAGTTACTAGTCGTGCCAAGACCGAGACCATTCTAGAGCTGGCCCATTCCCACCATTCCCACCTTGCCGCAGCCAATACCGCTCAACGCATCCGCGACCGCTTCCATTGGCCGGGCCTGGACGCTGAGGTAAAGCGGTTCTGCCAAGCCTGCCCGACCTGAGGTGCCCTTCCAGTGGATTGGAATGGACATAGTGGGGCCGTTGCCGAAGTCTGCCCGAGGGCATGAGCACATCCTGGTCATCGTCGACTATGCCACCCGGTACCCAGAAGCAGTCCCCCTGCGGAAGGCCACCGCGAAGTCCATCGCCCAGGAGCTGTTTCTGCTAGCCAGCCGAGTCAGCCTCCCCTCGGAGATCCTGACTGACCAGGGAACCCCTGGCTAATGGCAGACCTCTGCCGGCTGCTGCGGGTGAAGCAGTTGAGGACCACTGTCTATCACCCCCAAACTGATGGGCTCGTGGAGGGATTTAACCAGACCCTCAAACAAATGCTCAGACGCGTGGCGTGGCCCGGGAAGCATGGGAGCAGCAGCCGTCCCGCATCTTACCGTCATCGAACACGTCCGGCAAGTGAGGGAACGGATCGACCGAGTGATGCCGTTAGTCCGGGAACACCTCACCAGGGCCCAACAGGCGCAGCAACATCGTTACGACCGGGCAGCCCAACCACGGGAGTTCCAACCGGGAGACCGCGTCATGGTCCGGGTCCCCAGCTCCGCGTGCAAGTTTCTGGCCTCCTGGAAAGGACCCTTTTCGGTGGTAGAGAGGATTGGGCAAGTCACGTACCACCTGAGACAGCTGGGACGACGGCAGGCGGAGCAACTCTACCACATCAACCTCCTGAAGAAATGGGTGGGGACCCGGGACCAAATAGCTGCCCTGAGCCTCACCGAGCCCCTGGTTGTGGATGTCAACCCCCACTTTTCGGCTGCCCAGAAGACGGAGCTGCAGCACCTGGTCAGTCAGTTCCAGGATGTGTTCTCCTCTCAGCCTGTGCAGACCAACGTGCTTCAGCACCATATCCGGACGCCCCCAGAAGTCGTCGTTAGGCAACGGCCCTACCGAGTCCCGGAGGCTCGTCAGCAGGCTATTGAGGAAGAGGTCCAACAGATGCTGAAGTTGGGGGTAATAGAACCATGAAGTTGGGGGTAATAGAACCATCACGGAGTCCATGGCCCAGCCCCATTGTGATGGTCCCAAAGCCGGATGGCACCCTCCGCTTTTGTAACGACTTCCGCCGCCTGAACGAAGTCTCCAAATTCGACGGGTGCCCCATGCCTCGGGTGGACAAACTGCTGGACCGCCTAGGAAGGGCCCGGTACATCAGTACCTTGGACCTCACCAAGGGCTATTGGCAGGTACCGCCCCAAGACCCCAGACGAAGACCCAGGTACAAGCCTTCTTGGGGTTGGCGGGTTATTACCATTGTTTTATCCCCAACTTCTCCTCTTTAGCCGCCCCCCTGACAGACCTGACCAGGAAGGGGCAGCCGGAGAAAGTATGCTGGACCCCGTCGGCGGAAGAGGCCTTCTCCCAGGTTAAAGCAGCACTCACGTCCTCGCCGGTACTCCGCGCCTCGGACTTTAGCTGCCCCTTCCTGCTGCAGACGGATGCCTCTGACACAGGACTGGGAGCGGTCCTCTCCCAAATTCAAGAAGGTGAGGAGCATCTGATCATTTACATAAGCAGGAAGCTGTCCCCCGCCGAGAGGAAGTACGCCGCCGTGGAGAAGGAAGCCCTGGCCATCAGGTGGGCAGTCCTGGAGCTCCGGTACTACCTCTGGGGGCCGCAAGTTCACCCTGGTAACCGACCACGCGCCCCTACAGTGGATGGCCCGCGCCAAGGACACCAACACCAGGGTGACTGGCTGGTTCCTAGCGGTCCAGGACTTCCACTTTGAAGTCCGCCATCAAGCTGGGGCCGCCAACGCGAACGCCGATGGCCTCTCCCAGATCTGGACAGCTTATGCAGGTCTGTCAGGGGTCATTCCCCACCCTCCCCCAATTTCACCCCTACTCTCTACATGTCTCCACAGGACCAGAACGACGCTTAGGGGGGGAATGTGACGAGCACTCCCAGAGGAATCAGCGTCGCCCTGGAAACCAACGGAGAACACCTACATGTCCTCGTCACGGGCTGATCGGTCACAGCTGCTCCCCATCAGCCCACATGCTCTTAAGCAGCACACGCTGCACTCAAACAACGGTCTTGCACCAAATGCAACGCTGGTCTAATCCCTCTCTCTTCACTTTTCAGAAAGCAGCGAGTGACCGACAGCCCAGCCACTTTCACCTTAACTGGCACAGAAGAGCACGAAGAGCACACAGGAAGCACCTGCCACCAGAAAGCAGAGCAGCACTTTTCACCAGGCATCACTGTTTAATAAATCCACCCTCCGGGCTTTTGATTTCACGTACCCCTTTTTGAGTGATTCTTCACCCCGTGACTACATATATATATATATATATCTTTTTCTTTTAACAGAAAAGTCGAAGCAGTATCAGACTCCAATATAAGATAATCAAACAGAGGTGTCAATGAAGTATCAGATTAAAAGATAAAATAGTCTAAAAGAAATGTCGAAGCAGTATCAGACAGAGGTGTCAGTGAAGTATCAGACTCAAATAAAGAATGCAAAAAATGAGTGGCAAAACAATATCAGACAGATATGAAACAGTAGGTCACCCAGAGAAGGGAGATCAATATGCAAGAGAAAAAGAGACTTTAATGCGAATGTCCTCCTAGATATTTCTACGGCCTTTAGATATTATTTTTCCCACCACTTCCTCTTATCACATGATCCAAGTTCACATTTAGGCCGTCTAATGACACTTTAACCAATTCCATTCATGGAAAGGTCTTCACACTCAAGGCCAGAAATCATATTAAAAGGAAAGGGCTTATATTATCACCAACAACTCACAGAATGACCATCTATGATAAAGACTAGTCTCTCTTATATGCATTTGGAAAGTCACAAATGTATGTCTGATCACCTGTTTTTAAAACCATGCATTTCTGCTCTAACCAGTCAACTGAAATAGACACACTTGCGAAAAAAAGCTTCCACTTACAAGTCGGATATGTGACACAAACCCATAACCTTGTGATAAAGGAAAGGAGGCATTTGTATTAAGCTTTTTGAAAAGGTCAGCAATTTCTGTACCCCCTTCTGAAGGAAAGGATACACTATTCTGGATTTCTCCATAAACACCATCACTCATCTTTGCAAAAAAAAGTCTCTGCGTCTATTACTGAGGCTATAGCTTTTGCTGGTGTAAACTAGTCCTTTTATGCACAACTAAACTGCTGGGCCATGTCACTTCGTTGCAGCTCAGATGTAAGCAGAGAGCGACCAGATGAAGACATCTAAAAAAAATGTAAAAAGAAAACATTCCTGAGTGCATGTGTCTACATACAATGACAGTAAACGAAGAAATGTATGACTGACCAGTGGGGCTGTGTGATATGACGGTATATGGCATTTGATGTAGAGTCCAACCGATTAATTGGCAATCCGATATTATTGGCCAATCTGAACTAATTTAATTTAAATCAGTATTGGGGTTTATAACAGCCAATTAATGACAATGGTGGAGGATACATTTTGACAGACTAGATTGTAGATTTATTTCTGAAACAGTGTGGCAGTTCTAGCAAACAGTCCTATCATTTCTCCCTGATTCGTCACTTCTAAACACTCTTTAGCATTGCTTACATTTGCTAAATTAGATTACCCACAATTCTAGCTAACGCCATGTTTGTCAGTGGAAGATGACCTTACTAAGCAGTTAAACTATAGCGTTAACTTATACTTTATTCCATAAACCTTTATGATGCAAATAAATATCATGAGTTACAGAAATTCCCATGGTAACTCATGATATTTTATTAATTGAGGAAGGTATGTAAAGGTAAACTGTGGCGAGGGTGGCATGGTTCAGCGTGGTCTGTAATGGGAGAGAGAGAAAGGAGACCAGAGATATGTAAGTAGGTCAAGTGCAAATGATCAACACCTGTGTCTTATTGCAGTAATTGGCGTGGAGAGAAGGGATATAAGCCGCTGTCGACTCAGAGACGAGAGAGAGGACTAGGATTCGTACGTCGGAGTTGGAGAGAGTGATTGGAGAAAGTGAAAAAGTGTCGTTATTGCTGCAGTGCGGCTATGTTGCAAGCGCTGTGTGTAAACACAACGCACTGGTCACCGGTGAAAGCCAAAACCTGAACAACCAGCAGTAACTTTTAGCTAGGGCTGGGTATCGAGTTCAACACTTTTTAGGTACCGACCGAAATGCCTTGATTCTATCTTTGGTACCAAATTTCAATTCCTAAGGAGTTCATCTCGTAAACGTCTGTGCATGTGGCATGGTTAGCTGTGGCAGAAAAAAACGACCATAGTTTACGCGGTTGCTTGCACGTGAGGTGTAGTGTGTGTGTGTTTGTTTGTGTAAGCGTCATAACCATAACCTGTGAACAAAACCCACATAGATGGAAAATATGCATGGGCGTCAGAACCATTGTATACGGGTTGGTGGGACAAAACCCACCAACTTTTTAAGACCAATGGTATTGGACCCACTCATTTTTACCATCTCTAATTCAGCGCATAATCTTTGTTCACTTTTAATTTTTTGAGGTAATGTTGTTAAAAAATTTTTTTTTTTTGTAAAATTGGTATCGGAAAGAGTATAGTTCAGGAAATCGGTATTGAAGTCAAGGTTTCGGTATTGAATTTCTTTAAACGATACCCAGCCCTACTTTTAGACAACAATTTCAACAGCAACAAGCCTGTAGGTTTGGTTGGTAGAAGAGCTCACCATGTTGGCCATGTCATCTGGATCCAGCTGAAGATGAAGATCGCCAGATGGATACATTGTACATCTGCGAGTATATGTTGATGTGTATGTTCTTTGTTTGTCGATTTGTTCGGTCATCCTTACTGTATTGATCCTACTTTTTCAGGTAAATTACTAAATGTTCATGTGTATGTTCTTTATGTCGATTCGTACTGTCGTCCTTCGTGTCATCTTAGCTGTCATCTTGTTCTGTCATCTCAACTGTCATCTCTTTCTGTCGTCTTGTTCTGTTGTCTCTTCCTGTCGTTTCTAGAATGAGACCACAGTTAAGACGACAGAAAGAGATGACAGTTAACCCTTTAGGCACAAGAAGTTTTTCCTAAAACTTTCAATTTTGACATCTTAATTTCAAAAGGCTATATCTTAAAAGTGACAAGATAGAGACTTTCTGTCAGTTATAAAAATATTAAGGATGACCCAATGTTTATGTAGGGATTACATTTCCATCTAATTTGCATATTATGACGTCCTATGGTGGTGGCCATCTTGAATTATAGAATTTCCATGAAAAGTTACGTTTAAATTATAAAATGCAGCACTTCTTTCCCCCCAAAATGTCCCTCACCTTCTGTGTGCTATATTGCACAATACTGAATGCTCAGGTAAATAGTAAGCAGTAAACAAACTAGTAAAAAAATATTTTCCATCTACTACATACAGCAGGCACTCTGATTCCATGTATGGGGCACATACATATTATTCATATGACACACAAACACAAGTAGACAAGACCTGTTTAGTTCAAAAGCTCTGCCCAGTGTCACATCGCCTCTGCTCCTGCTACGAGCAGCGCGGCCAGATCTGCCTCGCGTGTGTGCCGAGTGTGCACAGCTCGGACTAGTGTCAGTGTCATCGCGACTCCCAACCCTGCCTCCACGTTGCCCCCTAACTGTCCAATGAATACTTCGACCTTGTCTAACATACCCAGTGGCATTAGACAAAGTCTCCACTACAATACTGTCACCGCGATTGCGGAGAGGCACACGGTCAGAAGACAAAGCTAGCGCAGTAAAAATCCCCCGCCTCATTCCCCGCAACACTAACAAGCCTGCTAATTTCACGATGAACACTCCGACCCTGGCAAACATTGTTCACACCTCTGACATTTGGCAAAGGACCATCTACATTGGGCAAAGGATTCACCGTCAGTGCTTGGTGTAGGGCTATACTTTCACTTTCAGTATCACCGTCATCTTCCGAAAACAGATATTACCCTTCAGAATCAGGGTCCACGAATAGAAGTCCCAACACTTCATTGCGGGTTTATTGAAGCTTCATTGATGCCATTAGATAATAATAATTAGTATAATAATAATAATAATAATGATAATAATAACCTAATCCCAATACTCGCTGACGTTGACAATATTGCTCTGATAAAATGGCTCACTCTCACACAAGCTCCGCTTTTGTTCGCACTGATTCAATGCCCTCTAGCTCGACGATTTTGTATAGAAGCATGACGTTTTTTTGAGTCAGAGATGAAGTATTACATGTCTGCCATCTGGTGCAGGGGAGGTCACATGAAATTTGACACCCTATTTGAAAAAAAAAACCCAAATTTTATTCAGTGCCGCATCTTGTCGAGTAAACTCGACTGTTGCGCCAAGAGGGTTAAGACGACAGAACAAGACAAAAGAAAGAGATGACAGTTAAGATGACACTGAGGATGTCAGAACAAATCGACATAAAGAACATACACATCAACATATACTAATTTATCTGAAGAAGTAGACAACTGTTAACAGGTTACTGTTGACAAATGCCCAGCAAACAGGGGACATCCCCTGGACGTTCCGAACATCGGCTTAGGTCCCCAGTACGTCCGATTTATAACGTTCGCTTGTGGACTATGGTGGATGTTCGGAGGACGTCCGGATTTGGTCAGCTTTTGACGTTCGCTGGCGGAGTTGCAGACAGAATATGACACATGCTTATTCCATAACTGTTTTATTTCCTATTTTGGTTCATGTAATTGTTTATTTTATTTTTAGATTAACTGCCTTTTTTCCAAGGCATCGTTAGATGCCAATGTTTCCTGCCATAGTTTTGCAAAGATTTGATTTCAAAAACAGTATCATAGCTATTAAACTATATCTTATGATTTAAAATCTGCATTTAACCTAAAAAATATTGCAAAGTAAAAAGAGCTGCTAAAGTCCTATTTTGAGGGGGTTGTACTTTACAATTAAATTATAGTCTTAATCAAGTGAAGAAGGATTCTGAAATCTGAGAGTACTAAGTGTTGAATGCCACTGTAACTTTAACCCTGCCTACTTTAAATTATTCAAAATAATCAACATTTGAAAACAATAGAAATTTAGAAAAGTAGTCAAATGTAATCAATTACATTACTTAAAGTCACTTGAAACAGTGACACTACGTATTACATTTCAAATTAAGGTAATTTGTAATCTGTAACCTATAACATTTCCAAAGTAACCTTCCCAACACTGGACCTGACACCTTGCAACTCAGACAAAGAGAGTTGACAAAATCAAACTAAATAATAAACTCATATTGGACTTTAAAGGGTATTTTTGCCTAAAGCTAAATCCTTAACCTGTTAAATGTCACCCCGTCCCGTATACGGGACACCTACGTTGACTATACTATATTGCAATCAAATCTAATCTAATCTTGACAAACTATATATCGCTGGAAAGGGCTAATACTCCCAAATATATATATTTTACCAATATTTTTTGTTAAAAATTATGTAGGAAAAGTAATAGATGAATTTATGACAAGAGTGCACCCTCAGAAATCTACATTACAAAAGGAGCTTTGACCTTTGTTTAAAAAAAAAGACTTCCTTGTTGCCTTTTTCTCTATCACATTTTAGAAATCATCAGAAGTTATATATCACTTGAAAACATAAAATCTCAAAATTCATCCTTCAAAACCCATTTTAAAATCAGACATTGCATTACCATGTAAATGGCACATCAAAATCATGTTACAAAATGTTTTCATTCATGAAATATAAAAATTTAGGTTTGTATCATGCACATTCATGTCTATCTTCAAAAACGTGAGTGACAGTTAACAGGTTAAAATAAAAATAAAAATTGTTTTGATTTGCTGATTGATTTTTTTTTTCACTATATAGATTTGAATACATTGTAAAATAAAGTTAATGTTAAATTAATAATTTTCATTTCTGGAAAAAGAAAATGGGAGT
This sequence comes from Carassius auratus, assembly GCF_003368295.1. Classification (NCBI taxonomy): domain Eukaryota; kingdom Metazoa; phylum Chordata; class Actinopteri; order Cypriniformes; family Cyprinidae; genus Carassius; species Carassius auratus. The sequence goes on along the minus strand of NW_020523788.1, from coordinate 589,264 downwards.
AACTTCTGTAATGAAAAATATCATTAAATCAGGAGTCTGTTTTCAGCATTTAAACGTCACAATCATGATGCCTTTCAATAATATAATTGAACATAGCTACAATTAGGTTTATGCATGAATGAAGAAAATATGTTTGCATTCCAGGAGCTCTACTAGAATGTTATAGAGTGAATGCAGCCAAGGAAAACATGAAGAAAAGAGAGTGGAAAATAACACAGGTAAGACAAATAAAATTAATCATTTTCATTTATGTATTAAACTGTTTTTTTTTTTTGTGCTATATAAATAAACTTGTATTGTATAAACTGTTGGTAAGCCTACAAGAAAAGTTATTTAGGAAATAGTGTTGTCGAAAGACCCGGTACTTTGGTACCAAGTCGGTACTAAAAAAATGAAAATGTCACGGCACTAGGTTTCTGTAAGTACCGGTGGTACCGAGGACCCGTTCAAACCCAGTTCTGGATGCATACAGCGCTATGATTTTCGCGAAGCAGAAAACGCGGACAGAATCTCAGAATCTAGTCATGAAAATGAAACTTACATTTTAATATGGACAGTCACGGAGTTTGTCAAAGTTAGCATACATTAATCAAATCAAATCCCCATATGGACCAGTATCTGTAAATGTTAAGCCGCATAAGTTGGTTGAAATCTGCATCCTGCATGTTCTGTGTGCATGTCTCTGTGTGAATGAATGAATGGTTTGTTTACTACATAGACTGAAGCGCATGACGCTTGCATTAATGAGGACATAAATAGAGCTCGGGCGTAGACGTCATGGAATGGTGCATTGTGGGTAACGGCGGCCATTTTAGAGGCATCGCAAAGCAGGTTTGTAATAAGATAATAGCCAGTCTCCAGAAAAAGTTATATAACGTGACAAAAAAAGTTGCCTATACCTATACGGACAAACTTAATAATGAAGCCAAACAACGCTAATTAAAAAAAAAAGAGGTTGTAGGCGGAATCGATCCCTATGAACACATGAAAGTTTGCCAAGCCTCAGTTTCCCTGATAATTTCTCCTACCGGGTCTGTGGAGTGAGCGCTTACACCTCCGATCAATTTAAAAATGTCACTTTCACTTTTTAAAAAGTCACTGGAGGCTCACCTGCAGATCATAAATGGATCTGCAAATTAAACGTGGAGAAAACAATCTTTTTCACTAAGGAAATGTTAACATTAACCAAGCATCAGTGGTGACACACACACACACACTTATCAGATTCTGCGAGCTATGAAGCTTGTCTATGCGGGTTTGTTACACTTCAGGAGTAATTACTCACCTATCATACTTGCAAAAATCCACTGTTTTCCTCCGGTAGTTCTGTAATCCGGTATAATATTGACCAACATTCACCTCAGACACAACCCACCATTCACCAAAACAAGACGCTTAACTTCCTATTTTGAAGTTCGTTCCAGTTTTTTTTTTTTTTTTTTAAACAAGTTGTTCAAATTTGTTAAATACAGTCAGCACAAAAATATCAAAAAGCAAATTAAGTTCAGGATTGGGTCAAAAGAAAATGTTTAAACAAAAAATACAGACACTAAACTGACTCCCTTACTGGCCAAAAACTAGAGAAAACGTAATGTGTTTGTGTCTGAGTTTGTGTGTGTGTATGTGAGAGAGAGAGAGAGATAGAGACCATACACAACATGTCTCACCATAACTATGTATTATAATATTATCGAATGTGATGGTTTCCCTCCGTACAGTGGCGACCCAAGCCATCTGACGCCTCTTGGTGATTTCAGACACCTTGTGTTTTTTTTCCAAGTAGGAAAATGTTGAAAACTAATATGATTCACGAGGCGTTTGCCCTGTCGATCATGAAACCGATTACAGCAGTTCACAATACAGCAATACTGAACCATTTTCCAAAAAATAATCAAAATTAATGACCAAATGACCAACGTTACCTAATGCCTACTATATAGTACATCTACTTCTGTACCGCGATTCCCACAATGCATTGCGACGTGACGCAACGATCCCGACCTCTATACACAAACAACATCACCAGAACTGTTCTGAGTCACTTCACAAGCATTTTACCGTTTCATTTGAGTAAAACTATTGTCAATTTAAAGTTATTCACGGAAAAACGTCAAAACAGCCTCTACATTGCGAGTAAATCACTCGCATATGTGAATAAATTTTACTCAGGGCGACTAAATTATGTCTATTGTTAGCCATTGGCTAATAAATAATTAGATTTTACTCGCCAGTGTGTGTGTGTGTTCGAGGCTATTATAAGATTGGCGCAGATATATTTTTACTCACTGAACACTGAGCACTTCAGTGTTCTCTCTCCATCAATCGATCTGTACTTTTCAAATTCATCTCAATGGAAGCACAGTACACCTGTATTTGCCTCTTTTACTGTCTATGGTATTTGCCGAACTGTAAACTTTGTGTGAAGGAGCACGATCTCACACATGCAAAGAGAAAGAGCGAGAGTCTTACCACGCTAAATCGCCACGCTATATGTAAACTATATTCTTTTTTGTCTTCTCCTGTCAAAATAATGGAGCTCATTTAGAATTATTCATATTTTCGAACAAGCAGAAGATAAGCCGGTTTCTTCGGTAGTGCTCGGAGCTAATGCTCAAATGGCAATTTCATTGGCTGGCGCGCTCATCTATTACAGTCCCTGTTTTGATTTCAGCAAATCAGTTCGACCGGACGCAGACAACGTGATTAATATTCATGAACCAGCAGCTCATCAATCCATAGTGCATTGTGTATATTGTTAGTATGGTAGTAGAATTTGTAGTATTATTATCTTTTAATAATAATTATAATGATATTTTACTGTTTTTTACAGAAACCCTCAATGAACAAAAAATATCTTAAGCATCACCACCAGTCTTAAGTTCAGATAAATGACAAATATGCATTCATTACAAATTTATTTTTACATAAAGGCATTGTGCTATTTTGTAAAATGTATGTGATACTGCTACTACTGTTAATTAAAAATTAATCACACAATATTTCTTCCATGTTTCAATTGTAATAGCAAATCCCCTTTATTTTCCAAAAAAATTTAATGTGTTTTTAAATTCCATATATTAAAAGACAAATTAAATTTGGGTGAAACTTGTTTACTGTTTTTCATAATTATATTACTTGTAGAAGAACTTGTAAATAAGTATAAAGAATTGCATTGGTTTTATTTTTAGTGATAAAAAGTTTTTTTTTTTTTATTAGCATATTTTTCTGTTTTGCTTTGGTACCGAAATTGGTACCGAGAACCGTGGATTTTCACTGGTATCGGTACCGAATACTGAAATTTTGGTACTGTGACAACACTATTAGGAAATAAATTATTTCAGTTATTGCATTTAAGACTGCTATACTACATAGAGCTCTAATAAAAAAGTAATATAGCCACAATAGAGTTAGGATTCAAGCAGGTGTTGATCAAATGAGCACATGATCGAATGAGGTCACTTTAGGGCACGCGGCATGGCAACGCTCAGCTGCTAGTGACAGTTAATGGTCATCCGGTGATTTCCTCAGACACGGCCTTTTCGCTTTTATTTGGTCAAAATATATTTTTTTATATTATTAGATATTATAGCTACCATAACTACTGTTTATCTCCTAATGCTTACATTTGATGAAGTTTACCTTTTTAAACCTTTGCTGAAGTTGTCCTGCGCGGCTGCTGAGGTTAGGCTATGTAAACACTTTCTAAGCTAATGTTAGCTTGTAAAGCTGAAATGATTAAACGTATATAATACTGGCAGATATTAAACTTAAATATTTAATTTCCATATGGTAAAAATACACACTGAAACACCTATATGTGGCAAAAAGGCATATGTCCGCAAAATTTCGGACCTCTTGGTCTAAATCCAAACTGTCAACAGTCTTTACAAATCTTTTGTCAATGGATAAATGATAGTCCTAGACATATAACATCATAACACTACTGAATGTGTTCATTTTGTTGTTTTAGGTTAGAACACAATGAGAAGAAATGCCATAGACTAACCACACACACACCATCCACCAACACACACACGAAAATAGCCCTGCAACTTTACGATTGTTCAATTAAATTAACCTTTTTTTGCTTCATACAGCGTGTCTGTTGTCTTTGATTAGCTTAAAAGTACAATAAAATGACATTCAGAGTATTTAAAGTTAAAGTCCCCTAAACAAGCGGACCCTACACGCTGACGTCCGGGGGACGTTCGCAGAAGCCATTTAGGGGACGTCCTGGGGACCTTTTTTTGTTAGCTGGGTGTGT